>NW_025933564.1:368305-434610 GCF_000764305.2 Hyalella azteca
GCTGTAGTATTGGAGTGAGTATCTTACGGCGCTGTAGTATTGGAGTATCGTACGGGGCTGTAGTATTGGAGCATCTTACGGCGCTGTAGTATTGGAGTATCGTACGGGGCTGTAGTATTGGTGTATCTTACGGCGCTGTAGTATTGGAGTGAGTATCTTACGGCGCTGTAGTATTGGAGTATCGTACGGGGCTGTAGTATTGGAGCATCTTACGGCGCTGTAGTATTGGAGTATCGTACGGGGCTGTAGTATTGGTGTATCTTACGGCGCTGTAGTATTGGAGTGAGTATCTTACGGCGCTGTAGTATTGGAGTATCGTACGGGGCTGTAGTATTGGAGCATCTTACGGCGCTGTAGTATTGGAGTATCGTACGGGGCTGTAGTATTGGTGTATCGTACGGGGCTGTAGTATTGGAGTGAGTATCTTACGGCGCTGTAGTATTGGAGTATCGTACGGGGCTGTAGTATTGGTGTATCGTACGGGGCTGTAGTATTGGAGTGAGTATCTTACGGGGCTATAGTATTGGAGTGTGTATCGTAAATTGATACACTATCAATTATAGTTAAGTCAGCCTATAACTGACGGCTTCTCAAGCTGAACCCACCGAGCACCAATGAGAAATCGGCCGATACGTGTACCTATTGTAAAGTTATGGTCTTATATTGTATAGTAATGGTAATATAATGTATAGTAATGGTCGTATAATGTAAAGCAATGGTCGTATAATGTAAAACACGTGCTAATTTTAATTTTTTAAATCTCTTTCACAATAATTAAAATATCTTAAATGTGGCGGAAGTTAAAAAAGTTCCGTGATTACCTTCTTGTTTCGCTGTGCAGACGAAGTGAGGCGGTTCTCCAAAGTGAACCAGAACATCTACAAGCCTAAGGTGCAGGAGTCGGTCAAGGATGTCGTGCGCAAGAACTTCACGAGGGAGATGGAGTTCTACGACTTCTGCAAGCAGAGACTGCATCGTCAGTATGCTGCACTCAACCTCCCACCTCACGCGCTCAACGACCTGGGCTCCTGACCGTCTGTTCCATCATCACAGCCCTCATCTTCTTGTCATCATTTCATTTAATTTAGATAATTTTCTGTTATTGTTATTGTTCAGCTTCGTGTTAGATCGCTAGGCAGGAAATGTTGCCACTGCTGGCCAGTCGCTAGCAGACTTTAGTAGTCGTTGTAACTATGACCTATTGAACAGCGTTGTAACTATGACCCATTGAATAACGTTGTGTATACGACAAAGACGTACTAAGATATAACCCTTATTTGCCTCGCTCAATTACAACCGAGCCTGTTGATTGTAAACATCCATGCCCCGAGTGTAAGCCTCCAGCCTGAGGCTGTCTTAGCTCCCCGTGAGAAGCTTTACTTTTCAAGCAATTCGGTGGACAGAGTTGATCCATCACCAACTTCCATTACGAGTACTGTTCAAAATACTGATCGGAGGAAACTCGATATGTGTTACGACTGGATACGATTAGTAGTGTACTTAAGGACATTATAATAATAGTAATATAGTATAGAATTTTGTCAGCTTTCATTAGGCAATATTAGCCTGTAACCGATTCTTAACCACCCATCCACTTTGCTGATTTCGATCTGAAATTTCATAAATTGTTGCGGGTCTCGAACTCCTAACTCGCTGCTCTAATCCTGGTAATCGCAACCATTCGGCTACCCCGAGCTTGATTGTGATTAATTTGGATTACAATTTGAAAAACATTTATTTCAATTTTAGGCGATGTCGGATTTTTCGGATTGTTCTGTGGTGATAGGTGCAGATGACCTATAGACTGTGGGATGGAACTTGCAAGACTACTTGATAATGTGTGTTTTGGTGCCTTTCGTTTGCAGTGTTAAAACTGTTCTTAGAAATTAGTCTCTAAAATGCATTCAGCTGAAGAGCCAAACAAATCTGGGTGAGTCTAAAAGCGGGCATTTCGAGGATTTTCTTATAATTCCAGTTCCATTTTTTTTCTGCAGAAAAAAAATTTTATGTGCAGACCCAAAATGAATGGTCTAGCCAGTAATCATTTTTTCAGTTTTTTTTAGTTTTATTTTTAAATCTTCTCTGCCAGTTCTCGGTACTAGATTTTGAGTTGTTTAAGTAAGTGTAAATATTTGTTAGAAAAGTTTAGAAATTTATTTCTTGCAGCGTGCTCGGTTTTGTTTGTGTTTATGCCGCTGCTGCAGGCGCTGTGAGGGCAACCCTCGGATGTCGAGGGTAGAGCGAGGGTCGGAAGTGTGATCCCTGTTCGAAGCCTCTCGGTTCTCAATCAGGGCCTTAATGTTATTTGTTGCTATAGCTCATTGTCTTCTACTGTTATTTATTGCTCTAGCTCATTGTCTTCTACTGTTATTTATTGCTATAGCTCATTGTCTTCTACTGTTATTTATTGCTATAGCTCATTGTCTTCTACTGTTGTTCGTTGCTATACCTCATTGTCTTCTAGTGTTATATATTGCTATACCTCATTGTCTTCTAGTGTTATATATTGCTATAGCTCATTGTTTTCTACTGTTACCTATTTTCTACTCTTATTTGCTATAGCTCATTGTCTTCTACTGTTATCTATCTTAGCTCACTGTCTTCAACCCTGGCCCTATTTCATGAGATCGCGTTTTCTTCAGTATTGCATAATGGTCGATATTGCGCCGTGGTGTGCCTGTAATTCATATGAATACATTCTTGAATGCATGCGCTGTGTATCTAATATCCCTCGCCCGGTATGCTATGAATAAGTAATATTAAAGATTTTGTGTGAATTGGAAGACAATCATACAACAAATTCATCAATCAATAATGACCGCGAAATCCGGAATTTAAAGTTTTCTCCACTACAAAAATATTAATTGTTGAAAACATATGTTGAGAGCGTAGATTTTTTACGTAAATCATCATGAGCTTTCTACGCACCACCTTGAGTGAAGATTATTTGTATTATTTGCTCTTGTTGCTCATGAAATAACATCTGAGTGATGACAATCTTATTTCGACTTTTATATTCATGACGACCTTGACTGAAAAGCTTATTAATAAAAATTCAGTAAATAATTATTATTCTCAATTACAACTATCTATTAGATAGATTCACTTTTTTCATTCATGACGATATTGACTAAAATGGCTCCGAATAACAATTCATTCAGTCGTCAACACGTTGATTCCAAAGTGGTACATATGCGTACCACAAAATGTATTTCTCCAGGACGTAGTGGTACATAATTCAGGGTTGCCAGATGGCCTAAAAACGGCCAAGTCCGGGAACAAAAAAGGCCATATAAGTGATATAACTCAATATATAATAGTATATTTGTAGGTTCTGGTGTGAAAATTCCATTTTTATAAATTTAATTAGGAAGTACCTATATCATAAATTTCAGCCGGCCAACGTTATTGAAAAAAAAAACTAAATCGCAGAATTTGTCCGGAAAAAAGACCGTCTGGCAATAATAGTTCAAAAAATGAAATACTAGTACAATATGATGCAATCAGAGCCAACGTGTAAATTATCATTCAAACAACGTTATTCAATATTAGGTTTTTTGCTTCATTTGAATTGACGAGTTTTTGCCAGTATACTTGATGAAATTGACAAATTGTGGATATTCTTTAGAGTATCCAATATTAAAATTATTAAACTATACGAATTATTAAACATTATTACTCTCTCTTAACAAGTCTAAGTGATAAGCAATAGGCAAGAAACAGACGAGACGCTAGTCAAAAAAAGAAGGCGCTGTGGGACCCTTCCTTTTATGAAATACTATTGCGAGGCTTAATCCGACGACGGAACTTCAGACCTCAAATTGCCGAATTTTGAACGCAATCAAGTAACATCTTGTGGCTGAACTGAAAGTTTTGCCTACAAACAAAGAAGTCGAGCATAATCAGAAAAATAAATAAATAAAAATTTGTCCAAATATCGATCTAGTTAGGCTCGGTGAAGTGGCGTACGGTATCAGTGACACGGCCATCGACTTCTGCTCGTGCTGTGGCTATGAGAGAGTTTCTATTTGGACAATACGACCCATTAATTTTAATGAGTGGATTAACTGGAGTTTGTATATATTATTGATGACACTAAGGTGACTCTGTGTGATGTATTGTTTTAAAATACATGAGTTACATCAGGCGTCGATGTCTAGCAAAAACAGCTTTAATTACGAAGTTGAGACCACGTTTGAGTAGCTGACTAGAAACAACGTGTTAGGCACGTCTCGGACAAAAACGCGGCCTCTCTCACGGCCGGTCTCGCGGCCGGACTCCAAATTCAGTGAGCGTAGCGTAGAATATCTCGCAAAATACTGAACGTAGCTCGATGAAACTTGGTACACATAATCATTAGAGCCTAACGGTGATGTTTAGCTCGTGACAATTTTTCAAAATTCGCCTTCATTCCTGAGTTATATGAATATACGTGGTGAAAATTGCAGTGAGCGTGACATTTCTTCTAAAGTAAAGCTACGTTCAGTATTTTGCGAGATATTCCACGCTCACTGAATTTGGAGTCCGGCCGCGAGACCGGCCGTGAGAGAGGCCGCGTTTTTGTCCGAGACGTGCGTTTTTGTCCGAGACGTGTGTTAGGCCTTAGGTAGCGTCCTGTATTTGTCTACCGATACCGAAATTAGAACATCAATATTATTTCAAATATTCAAGTACCGGTATTCATGAAGAAACAATTCACAGGATATTGAAAAATTTGGTTGTTTTGAACAGCTGTCTGAATAATCGCTAATTCAGTAATTTGAGATTTGTAGTAGCGCAAATTAATTAATTATCAATATTTTTAGTATTTATTAATATTTTCGTTAGCACAAAATGCAGAAATTGTAGGTAACGCTTTGAGACCTCTGGTACATTAATTACTTTATTAAAGAAAAAATAAATGTCCGATAAAGGCCTTTATTTCTTGCGAAATAAGGAAAGACTTTTTTTGTTGGAATGGTGAGTGTGTTTTTTTTTTTTTGTTGGAATGGTGAGTGTGGGAGGCCTTTTTAAAAAAAATAAAATAAAAAAAAAATAAAAAAAGGAAAGACTCTTCACGTTTTTCAAAGCATTGTTTATATAACTGTTCTTCAGCCCCTCCGGCGGCTTATGAAACAACCTCCCCCTTACAACCTCGGGACCGTGGGCCCGATCCGGCCCACAAATATGCCCCGAATATGTCGGAATATTCCGACGAATATGTCGGGAATTGTGTGGCACTGCTGTACGTATTCTCAAGGTGTATGTTATATTTTTCTACGCTAAACCTGTTTCAGACTTCATCTCAGACGCTTAAAAATGCGGTAAGTCGACAAAAAATCTTGTCTTGATTTCTTAATGTGGTTGGAGAATTTATGATGTGTGTTGCACATGAACTATTACGACATTGAAGAGTTTTAATCAAAACTAATATGTACAATAGTGATTCAATAATAATATTAATAATAACTGAGGCAGTGATTTTGGCTTAGGTATGAAGGAGTTGGTGGTCTTAGTATAAAAGTTTTTCGTTGGGTTGATCCCTCAAGCCGTGAAGGTCATCAACGAAAGTCATGAGAATTAATCATTTACCAGTAAATTATCTCGGCTAAATGCCACCTCCTCTCCATTGAATTAACGGTTCAGTGCACCGGCCACCAAAACAAATGGAAACGCATCAATTTTTGGGCATTGCAGGAAACACATTTTGCGTTCCAACTCGCTGATACAATCTCGGAGACCTTAAATCAATCGAGATAATCGAGATAATCTTTAATCACTCCGAAATAATTGGTTTGATCGGGACAATAAGAGAATAATAACCACTGAAGAATATTCTTGTTTACGATATATTATCAGAATCATTTATTGAAGGAAAAACTATATAAAAAATGGACAGAGTATATACAGCACATAGATGAAAAGGAAAATTTTCAAAAAGAGGTCTCCTCCTCTCGCTTCCTATTTTACACAAATGTCGACAAATGTTAAAGCATCAATATAGCATTTCATGCCGCTATAATTACGTTGTTTTAACTTACACATTAGAATATTTGTACAGAAATGCAACATATTTCTGTTAAACCCTCTGGTAAAACATTATCAGTTAGTCTGATAAGAAAGTATAAGGCTTTCATAGAAGCGCTGTTTATGAGGCTGTTATAGAACAGTCATTTAACCCTCCACCGCCTGACACGAGTAACCGGAGCAATATTAGTAGTATATTAGTATTATTAATATAACTATCATTCATTGATCTTATATAATATTAGTATTAAATATTATTAACTGAAGTAGTTCATCAGCGTACAATTCATTAATAAACTATCGGCGAAGTGGTTGATAAAGAAGTCAGTATGGATAGAAGTCACAGTCAGCAGTGCTGGAAGTCACAGTCAGCAGTGCTGGAAGTCACAGTCAGCAGTGCTGGAAGTCAGTGCCGTGTACGCGGCCATGTCCACGGTACCAGCGAACAGCGGCCTTCCAGCAGCGTCACTGACAGCAAAGGAGAGCTTGGGCCTGCCAGCACACGCTGCCTGCCCTTGTCGCCTGCAGCATCCTTCATGTCGCCTGCAGCATCCTTCATGTCGCCTGCAGCATCCTTCATGTCGCCTGCAGCATCTTTAATGTCGGCTGCAATGCACTTCACTTCCTTAAACTCACGATGCATGCACACATCTTGTCCCGTGACACAAATGCCGTACCTAGAATATTATGACAAAATGAGCTGGCTAGGTTTGTCCAGATATTCCATGTATTTTTTTAAATTATATATCTCGTCAAAATTATAGGAGGAACTAATGTGAAGAACCTGGGAAAACCCAGGCACCAAAAAAACGCTTCGGATATACTGTATACAATTATAAAGTAGTGCAGGTTCTGAAGCGTGCTGGCTAGACTGTGACTACATGGTTAAGGAAGAAATTGAAAAAAGATTCAAGATGGGCATAAGTCTTCAGTGCAATAATCGGCATACAAGATTAAGTTACAACGTATAATTCAGTCTACATTTTAAGAACGTCGTATTATTGAACTAAGTGATTTAAGTACGGTCGCTTCACATATTTCTACAAATTATATATACGATTAATTTAAATTTACTATCAAGGATATTATCTTCTATAACCTGGACAATAACGAGTGATATGAGTACAGAAATATAGCTGCTATCACTGCCAAAAATTGCGAGCATCATAGAGCCTGAGACGCGTTAAGAAGAAACAACTTGTGCCTGGTTGACGCAACCTTGTGACCTTATGATGAGTTTCGGACTTCTCAGTCCCGCTGATGCGCCGCCTTCGTCATCCTCCGTCTCCGAGTCGTCGCTAGGCAGATCACCCCGCCCTCGGGTCCCGGATGTAACGTTGGACGTGTTCCGTCTATTTGCCCTCCTTTGGGCCAGCTGATGCAAGATGCTGTTGCTTGTCACACCTTCTTTCGTTGTAATATGTCATTATTTTGGAGGTCTCACTCTCAAAGTTGGGAGCCAGTCCGTTTATCATCTTCCAAGTGTACAGTGTGATATACCTGTCTTTTCTCCTCTCCAGTGAGTACAGTTCCAGGTGTTTCAGCCTTCCCCAGTAGTTCAGGTTCAGCTCCCTCATGCCGCTGATCCCGTACGTGAAGGTCCGCTGCACTGCCTTCAGTTTCCGCACCGCACCCGCCTTGAGTGGCGACCAAAGCTGGCAGCAATACTCAAGATTGGGTAGCACGAGGGCTCTGAAGAGTGTAAACATTGGTGCTGCTTCTCTCGTTCGAAATGTCCGCCATATCTACCCCAACCGTTGCCGGCTGCGTGCGACTATTTCCTCGATATGGGCATCGAACGTGGCTTCAGTATTCATCAACTCATCAACCATTTCATCATAAAGCAGTTGAGGTATACATTGATATCGCTATAATTATATCATGTTATTATCATAATATAATGTATAAATATTACTAGAAAATGGTATTATTACAGACCTGTACTCGGTAGGACATCCCAGCGACACGCGTCCTCTGGTCGCCACGACGCTGGAGTCGCCATGCAGCCTCGGGACGGCAACCTCGAGTGACATTGACGAAAACTGCCACGTCATGCCACCACTGTAGTTACCTGCCATCAACGTCTACATGAGAGCAGTGGCAACAGGCACTACTGCCACTACCAAGTGCCGTACTATAGCGTTACCATCTACAGTTCTTGTCAGTGGCTCGAACTCCGGGCAACCGCAGCAAAACAATTTTCTGTCAATTGCTCTTTGTAAAGAATTGACACATAACACATATATATTTTTATAATATTTTACGATATTTTCTTTCGTGATTGCAAAGAATTCATTATATTTCAAGGATGGCACCATAATTCCTTACATTGCCAAAACTGCCTTCCAGAATATTATAAGTCATGCCTCTTAAGTCTAAACTCTATGGGCTTTATAATATTTTAAAGTGTCCTCTCAGAGAACATTTGTCCAAATATTGATCATGTATCAATCGAATTCTATATTATTTACTTTAATATTTGATATACCGTATGCAGTTATTAACTAAATGGTTTTGTTGCTCGCCTCATTGTATGTCCGAGTGAAGTATATCATTCAGCACAATAATTTTTTACACTACTAATATATACTCTACATACACTACATATATATTGCCAAAAAATGCATGCCGGCCGTTTATAACGGACTTTCTGATATTTGTGACCGGAAACATTAGAACCTTTAGTTTTGTTAAAGAAATAAGAAGCGTACGTTTATCGATAGCTAATGTTCTACTCTCCCTTTACTAATTTTCCGAAAATCTGAAAAAAGTTTGGATGCTTCTTACCAATAACAACGTGAGCGTCTTCGGCTTGCATGGAGGAAAGAATTAACACATGACACATATTTTTATAATATTTTCTTTCATAATTGCAGAGATTTTATTATATTTGCCATACCATAATTCCTTCCATTGCGAAAATTGCCTTCGAGAATGCTCTAAGTCATGCGTCTTAAATCTAAACTCTATGGGCTTAATAATAATTTAAAGTGTCCTCAGAGAACATTTTTCCAAATATTGAAAATGTATCAATAGAGTTCTATTTTATTTTATTTAACATATGATATTTTTGCCGTGATTAAATAAATAATTTTGTAGCTAACCTCATTTTATATATTGTATATACCGAGTGAAATATATCATTCAGCATTATAATTTTTTACACTTTATATAAATATATACATACATATTGCCAAAAAATGCTTGCTGACCGTTTATAACGGACTTTCTGATACTGATAACCGGAAACATTCTAACCTTTCATTTTGTTAAAGAAATAAAAAGCGTGCTTTTGTCGGTAGCTTTTGTTCAACTCTCCCTTTACTAATTTTCCTAAAAGCTGAAAGCCAAAGTTTGTATTCTCCTTACCAATAAGAACGTGAGCGTGTTCGGCTTGAATGGAGGAAGTGTGACATGTGACGTCATTTACACGCAGCGTGACGTCATCGGCAGCCAATTGTAAGCTGTTCAAGTGAAGACTTTGCAAGTTGCATTCTATTTTCGGAGCATTAACCTCCACACTGCCGCCCTGGATCATGTCCCCGCTAATACTCTGAAAAAAAAAAACAGTTAAGGTATTTTTGCTCGAAAAATGCCAAATGGTGACTGTTAAATTTTTACTCCGCAATTCATTTTGCATCTCAGAAAGGAAGCCTCCTTCTAAATCTTAACGTATAAAATAGAGTTGACTGGGTGGCGTTAAACGCAGATTAGGAGCTAAAAGAATGGTTATTACTCGATTTTGTGGCCTGTCAAACTGTATGCAAAGATCTTCTTGAAACCCTTCTTCACTTGGCTAAAAAGGTTTGAGCAACGTGGGGGCTTTCTTTCATCTTCCGGAATGTGTAAAAAAAAAACATTTTTAACTGGAGTGTTGAAAATCAGTTTTTCTTAACTCCAATTGCCACCATAGCTCCCACTATGAGCACCGCTCGTGCTTACATTTGATCTTCCTTCCTTCCTCACAGGCAAAAAGTTGTCTTTTGTTCGAAGGAAATTATACTTACGCTGCCAAGTAGTGAATACCGTACTCGGTATTTTTTGGCAAACGAAATGGCGCTAGCCAAATTTATCGAAATTTTTAGTCAAAGCCAAATTTATCGAAATTTTTAGTCAAGTGTCTAATGGTGCAGATGCATATCCGTCACTAAAGTCTGTTCTTCACAGTATAATAAATGTAGTTGCCTAATTATACTGATTTAGTTTATTTACCCAAATGATAAAAGTTTAGTAGCACTACTTAAGTGCATATAATCACGCTGGTGCTGTTACATGAGCTGAGTTGATCAGTTCACCATTTTCTCGCGAAGCCGCAACTGAAGAGTTATTAAGTTCAAGCTCTTATTATATATTATTATTATAATAATTTACCATATTTAAAATATGTTAAAAATATTATTATAATTGTATAATATAATTGTAGTTTCTTGTACTCAATCGTACAGTATTATTGCATGCAATAAGTATTACGCTTGGCTCACAAGCACTCGAGTTGCCGATGCTTGCAGCGAACTTAGCAGCTTTCCTTTCACTAGCAAAGGTCCAGAAGAGGTCCTATAAATGACCTGCAGACTCTGCAGGCGGTTCACTGCAGCGCCACCTTCCTCTGTAGCGATGCGCACGCGTGCGTTCTGCAGGCCCTGCACCTCAACACGACCCTGCGCCTGCAGAGCTGCCTCTACGTCTGGACACACAGTGTTACGTTGTGTTTTATCATCATGTTTATATTAATTAATAAGGTATTCGAGAGAATATATTGAGGTATTACGTACATTGATTGAACTGAAAATTATTATAATTCGTCGATTTTAATCAGGACCTCTGTCACAGGAAGCTAGGATCGAACACGCATCTCTCTGCTCCAATCCTGATATTCTAAACGATTGGGCCCCTGGTGTTTAAAAGTAAAATAATCATGCAACACATTTACAGTTATGCACACGCATAGGAAACACTAACCATACTTGACAGGAAGTTTGACTTCGCAACAAACGTCGACTTCGCTGGTCGTGGAGCGACGCAGGGCCGTAACATTCACAACGGAGGCGTCTGCCTCACTGACCGCCACAGTCATGGTGGGCCCAGCCTCGTCTACCGCAGCCGTGGCGAGTAACCTCACGCCACAAACGCTGCCACAGTGGTGCTGCATCATAGACATAAAGTGAGTGTTGCTACCAAGAGTCCAAGACCAAGAGTTAGTCTATACGGGCCAGACAATAAGTCCAGCAGCTATCTCAATCAATCGTCAATTATGGAAAGATCGGGTTCCAAAGGCCGGATCCCTTGTGAATCAAGTCACGAAAAGTGCAAGAATCGGCAACAGGCCTATTTCTTCAGGGCAGACACTTCTATTCTATTATACAAGTAACACAGCAACGCGGCGAACATCATGAATGCGAGAGAGATATTCGTCCCAGGTTTCCGTACCCACATTTTGACATATATCAGATATGGTTGCAATATCTACATTAAACTCAGGGAGGCTAATGTTATTGTTATTCTTTAAATGCATTCACTGGATAAATTTTCTGACGCTAGCAGCTGTACTCTAGAGTTTTGAACAGCTCGGCCGTTCGTTCACTGATTGCTTTCTGCTATAATTATTACTTGGCCTTAATCATCTCGGGTGAGACTTGTGTCCCACACTTCTAATAACTATGAGTAAGGAATTGACTAAAAGTTCAGAATTAATATTATAGTAATGATGTTTGACCTCTCTGCTCCAATCTTGGTACTCTGAACTTTAACCACTGGGCCACCCTGCCCACCACTGGGCCACACATTGGATACTTTCATTACATCGGATACTTTCCGCAGTTTAATGATTAACACAAATTTGCATAATAAATTGCATTAAATTTTGCAATTACAAAAATTGACCCCCTTGCCTCGTAATGCGATGGTGCGAAAGTTTGCTTGACAATTCCGTCAAAACGTCGGACGACAAAGATACTTCACAATTGCAACGACCAATAACTAAGCTATCCCGCAGGTACGTAGTGTCATGTTTGGAGTTGAAAATATTGAAAATGTTTAAAATAATCTAAATCTCATCAGATTACTATAGATTACTATTTGTTCACCTTTATTTTGTAAGATTGCAGTACATTAAAGGCTTAATACCCGTGGTGGTGACAGATTGTGTTGCCGCACAGCTTGACGTGGGCCAATAGGTGTAAACAAGACTTCTAACTTAGATATAAAGAGAAGAGGTACTAAATCAGCATCAGCTGATCTATCTAAAAATTGCTGCAAAAACATGGGAATTGTTTAGTTGAAATTGGTCACAGGATTACCGCTGGAAGCAAGTAAATTTGCAATAATAAAATTGGCTGGTTTGTAGTAGCTTCGACTTCGAGTAATCGCACGACACAGCTTACCTATAAAAGCGTCGTTAGCACTCACCTCTAAGTCAGGCACGACGATGAAATGCACGTCGCCTGAGAGGCGCAATGTCCCGTAATACGGTCGCACTGACACCACTTCTGCCTTAGTCTCTACTAACGAAACTATTGCGTCGCTTGCACTACCGTTGTAGGTGACACTAGTTCCGGCGTCACAGGGAACTGTTGTAGTCAGACTTCGACGAGCATACGGTAAGACTTTGGTAAACTGAGCTTGGCATATGAAACTAGGAGCACACGGACGAGAACTCAGTAACGGTTTGCTTCTCTTGCAACGTGAAGATGAAGTCCGCACTTGCGAGCAAGTAAAAGCTGCCGCCATCCCACCCGGGGTGCTGCCGTGACGCCGGCATCCAAGCAGAAAGGTCGACCTCTTTGCTAGCATCACCAGACTTAACGATACTTTGCTACGAAATCACTCTCTAAAACCTCGTTTGGAATTGCGGTGTGTAATCAACCAAGTTTGAATTACTCTGAAAAAAAAAAAATAGAAATAAAAAAAGTGAGCGAAGTTCCAACAGGAAAATACTAGAATTATTTTCTTAGCATGTATAGTACATGCCATTTTCCATATTTAATTGTGGTTTTGTGCACACACATTCTGCTGATATTCTAAATACCTGCTCGGAAATATTTGTATCACTTTTGGAACTTTAGAGCTTAATAGAACATAGGGCGGAATAATCACATTCATTAACAATAAATGAGTTACTCGTTTGTCTTTGTGTGACACGGGACTCCCCGGGGAGAGTTAAGTCCCCTATAAACCCTGATGAGTGGCAACTCGTCAAGGCAATTTCCTGGGGGCGCAAGTTGGTTCTTCAACGCCAAACAATTCATAAGGGATCGTACGAAATCACCGCTAGTGTCTTCTTTAGATAACCTAGACCATCTTCGGCTCATTAACGTTTGACAAAACTGTTCCAGCCGAGATTATCACTGCAAGTTTACGTGTTTCTAGCAGCAATCCCGCGACGTTACCACTGCAAGACGTGTTTCCTGCAGCAATCCTGCGACCAGGTTACCACTGCAAGACGTGTTTCCTGCAGCAATCCTGCGACCAGGTTACCACTGCAAGACGTGTTTCCAGCAGCAACAGGCAACTGTTGTATTGTATTGTAACAGCCTCCCTGATAGCATCGTTGACGCTCCGAGTATGAACGCCTTCAAGAACAGACTAGACGAAGCTATGCAGGANACCTCAATATATACAAGTTTATTTGTAGGTTCCGCTATAAAAATTCCATTTATTTTCTTTTTGCAGTATTTAAAATTTAATTAGGAAGTACCCTTATCACACATTTTACCCGGCCAACGCAATTGAGAAAAACTAAATCACGAAACTGGTCCGGAAAAAATGACCGTCTGGCAACCCTGTTTAAAAACAGTACAAAAAATGAAATAATAGTACAAGATGAAGCAATCGGAGTCAAAGTGTTAAAATGCCTAGCAAATTACAGACCAGGCAGTAAGTCCAGCAGCTATCTCAATCAATCGTCAGTTATGGAAAGATCGGGTTCCAAAGGCCGGATCTCTTGTGAATCAAGTCACGAAAAGTTCAAGAATCGGCAACAGGCTATGGGCCTATTTCTTCAGTGCCGACACTTCTATTCTAATCCTACGACCGAGTCACCTGGCAGGGGCCATTTAATAAGGTCTGGCAGATGTCTTCAATGATGTTCGAGCTATCGCATGCAGTTTTGTTATGCAGCTGGCAAAATGGATATTAATCACGATGATGCGTCATTTTATCTTAAACATAACTCTTAATTTGTTTAAAATTGAAACTCTTCTTAGAATTTAAGACAAATTTTATTTGAATTTTGAGCACAGGAAAAACGAGCTGGACTTGCCTAAGAAATAACTCGGTAGCTACATTGAGGGACCTTCAAAAATCCTAACAATTGATGTAGCAAATCTGAATATTTTGTATTGTTTCAATGACGAGAATGAAAGAACCTACATACATTAAATTGTAGCATCAGCATTTGAAAAAAATTTGTAATATTCGTTCGTAGGAAGTATACTAGCATGACAGGACGGAGGCACCAGTTCTTCATACAAATATGAAAATGACTTAATGCATGATAAACATATCGGAAAGCGGAAATGATGCGATGTGAGTAAAATATCGTGAAAATTAGTTGATGGATGGCGTAGAACACCAACTTCTATTACACGTCAAGTTCGATATGGAATAATCAATATTTCGATCTTGATGAAACTCGGTAGAATTAACTCCCCAACTTATTAATTTAATTAAATACAATTATTATATACACGCGCTAATTCAGTAATCTAGTCAATTGGACTCCTCTTGATTCAATTATTAATGATTTTGGAGGCTAAACCCCCAATTGACAAAATTATTTTGTGTGCGCTTGCATTTTGATAAATAATAGCAAAATAATTTTGGCGAACAACTCGCAATAAACAAGTTTACGATGTTAAGCGACTATTATAAAATAGACACAAAGTAGCAAAGTTTTGCGACAAGCTCACACACACTTTGCACGAGCAAACACCCTCATTTGTCTATCCAGGATCTCTAGCAATGAGTCACGCTGATATACAAGAGACGAATATATTTGCAGCATAAATTCAAAAATTGATACGAAATCAATTAAAAAGTCTCACCCTGATATATCAGCGACATATATTATTGTTGTATCAATTCAACAGTTGATTTGAAATCAATTATTGTCGCCGTTTAAGAAGTTAATTAGAGAGCCATCTTATAGTTCGGCCGCCCCTAGGACTGCGCGGCCTTGGTAGCGCCTTCAGCGGATGTGGGTCTCCGCTTCGAGCGACTGCTGCGCGAATATTTCTTCTTTGTCTTCTCATCAGAAGACGATAATGATGATGATGATGATGAGTCAGATGAATCCGAAGACGATGATGACGATGATGAAGAGGAGGAGGAGGAGGAGGAAGATGACGATGATGATGAAGACGACGAGCTTGTCGACCCAGAATCATCAGAGTCACTCGACGATGAATTACGTTTAGCTTTCTTGGCGCTGCGAGATTTCGTTTTGGAAGACGCCGCACGTTTTGCTCTGCAAAAAGTTGCGCGCAATAGATCAATAAAAACAAGGGACTCAAGTCACAAAAGTGCGTCATGGCAATGCACAGGAAAATTGAAGCGATGAAATAACAAATTCTTCACCAGGCGAAGGCTCTGTTGCCTTGAGACGCGGGGCTAAAGATATCAGAAACGGAACAAGAAACATCAGAAACAATTACCAAAACTAGCAGTCGTATTATTATTACGAATGTTACATTATACGTGATATGGGGGTAAGTTGAGTCGTATTATTATTCACACAACGAGCATCACATAATGATTATTACGCACTATTACTAGTATGTAGTATGCCGCATTCTACGTATTACTATGTAGTATGCGGGAAAAGTAAGCATATCTTTTACTCACAGGAGTTGCTGCGTCTGCTGCTGCTGGTTCACTTTAATATTCTTATTAAGCATCGCGGTGCGCGTGTCTCTGTGTACATATTTCAGCAAGGCACAGGAAAATTGAGGCGATGAAATAACAGGTTCTTCACCAGGAACGGAGGCTCCGTTGCCTTGAGACGCGGGGCTAAAGATATCATGAGAAACGGAACAGGAATCATCAGAAATGAAACAGGAAACATCAGAACCGGAACAAGAATCATCAGAACGGAACGAGCCAGCAAGTGGTTTAGGAATCATGATATTGGCGACAAGCCACAAGGACAAGCAGTTTTGAGTAGATTTGTAATATTCTAGCAGTTCAAACATAAGGACAATTACTAAAACTAGCAGTCGTACTATTATTACGAATGTTACATTGTACGTGATATGTGGGTGAGTTAAGTCGCGTTATTATTCACGAAACGAGCATCATATTATTATAATTATTATAATGTAGTATGCGGGTAAAGTAAGCATAGCTTTTACTCACAGGAGTTGCTGCGTCTGCTGCTGCTGGTTCACTTTAATATTCTTATTAAGCATCGCGGTGCGTGTATCTCTGTGTACATATTTCAGCTGACCTCGGCACTCGAACGTCCAGTGCCCCAACTGAAGACATTTCTGGCACCTGAAGCTCTCAGCCGACGCCTTGCTGTAAGTCATACCATATTTACACTTATTTATTATCTACGAGTAATATAGATGGACTAACACTCACCTAACCTCACCCCGACAACCCCTAATATAGAATAGATTTTAACATATACACTCGCAAACTCGCAATCCTGTTGATACGAATTAGAATGGCACGGTAATTTATTTCGTATCATAGAATAGCACGGTTCTCGATATACAGAAATTCGTTCATAACATGAGAATTTTTGTTAAGTATTCAGATCGTTGGCCTTCATAAATCAAACTCACGGTTTCTGGCCGATGACTGGCAGCATCCCGGACGGCATGTCGAGGCCCCAACACCTGCACACTTCTGTACAACGCTGCTCCCAACGTTCCCAGTATAGCGCAGTTCCCAACGTCTGGTCTGTACACTTCAACAGTACAACGCGGCTCCCTACGACTGTACACTTCAGCAGTACAAAGCGATTCCCAAACTTCTGGTCTGTACACTCAAGCAGTACAACGCGGTTCCCAACGTCTGGTCTGTACACTCCAGCAGTGCAACGCGGTTCCCAACGTCTGGTCTGTACACTTCAACAGTACAACGCGGCTCCCTACGACTGTACACTTCAGCAGTACAAAGCGATTCCCAAACGTCTGGTCACAACACTTCTGTACAACGCGGTTCCCAAGTCTGCTCTGCACACTTCAGTACAACGCGGTTCCCAACGCTTAGCTACCGAACAAATCTGGCCGGTTTATTACAATAATCCCTCCGGTGTCAAGAAGTGGTGGCAATTAACAGACACGGCTATGGGTTACCAAGGCCGCCCTATGCTATTATAATGAAGTACCTACAAGGAATCACATAGCAACCGTTAATGTCACGATCAAATCAAGCAGGGTTAAAACACGTGGGTAGATGTTAGAAAGATTAAGATGGAAAAGCCTTAGTCAAAATCAAGCGGTTAAAAGGAAAGAAATTGAGAGTCATTTGAAATTTGAATTAAACTAATCTAATGGTTGTTGAAGTTAAAGAGAATCGATTTTTTCCAGTCATGTATTGCTTCTGAGAAAACGAACATTACAGGATGATACCAGACAAATGTCAATATTCAGTTGACACTCTGTCCGCGTTGTTATGGGTTGTCACTCTTACTACTGGAAAGTGGTGGTAACCTTGATCCCACTTGGAGAAGTAACGCTCCCCCAGTTCCGAGTTAATGTGAAATTATTTAGAATCTTGAAATTCATGAACATTATCTATATTTGTGTTACCAGTGCTCTCCATCTCATTCTCTTTGCCCTTTGCAGACCATTATTTCATGTATCAGTGGTGATTAAAATCAAATCTTCTATCCGCCATTATATCGTACTCACACTACTGCCTGTGGCTGGTGAGTAGTAGTTGCCAAGATATACCTTTTTAAATCACTGCTCATATATTCAGTGGTAAAGATTTCAATGTTGTGTTTTTGATAATACTGTTCTTGAGGAGAAATATATTTATGTTATCCTGCTTGATAGTTTATTGTGTATATATGTTTTGAAGTTTGTATTGATGTTGTGTATAATAATACTGGTGTTGATAATGTAAATATTTAATGGTGTTGATAATATTGTTAGGTATTGATAATGTAAATATTATACAGAAGCATCTTCAAGTACTTTCATGAGCAACCCATGCCCCGTTTGCCCGGTTGTACAGTTGCCCGGTTGCCAGTTGTCAGGCTTCCCCGTTAAACGGTTATTTGGGTATACGGTTCTGGTTGCCCAGTTATCCAGCTTGTAGTTAAGGTGATACCTGCTAGTTGGGTTCCACCCAGTTCCCCAGTTAATGGTTATACAGTCATCCAGTTATTTGGCTAGGTTTTTTGATTTAGAGCTCTCTCTTAGGTTTAAATTTCAAGTCCCTTTATAATGAAGTTAAGTTTTGTATCAGAATAAAATAAAGTTGAACAAAAGAGAAAAACAGCTGGTGGACAGGGATGGCTATAAGGGGAGTTGGAATGCCATCTTTTATTTAACCCTTTAGATTTTAAAGAACCTTGAATAACTTCCCTCGCTTAACTAATAAAGACGACCCATTACAGCGTGAAGGTTGGGTGGTCACGTATGAAGCTAAGACGGCAGAGTGCGGTAACCTTCTATAACAACATTCACTATAGCTAACATTCAATAATCATGAACAAAATATTTCAATGGAGATAAGTGGCCGATATGAACGAAGACACATGCACAAACTAGAAACGCCGGAATGAAATCATTCCTATTTGACTTGCAATTTTTCCAAAAACCCAATATAGAATACGCTTGAGCAAAATTATTAGGGTAACAAAATCTAATTAATTCTATGGACATTGGCCAAAGATACATACCGTAACGAATTATTGTTGAGTTACACGGTACATAACATTTCCCGCACAATAGCGTAACGAATTATCGTTGAGTTACACGGAACACAACATTTCCCGCACTATACCATAACGAATTATCGTTGAGTTACACGGAACACCACATTTCCCGCACTATACCGTAACGAATTATCGTTAAGTTACACGGAATACAACATTTCCCGCACTATACCGTAACGAATTATCGTTAAGTTACACGGTACACAACATTTCCCGCACCATACCGTAACGAATTATCGTTGAGTTACACGGCACATAACATTTCCCGCACCATACCGTAACGAATTATCGTTGACTTATACGGTACATAACATTTCCCGCACCATACCGTAACGAACTATCGTTGAGTTATAGGGTACATTACATTTCCCGCACAATAGCGTACAGAATATTATACGGCGAGTTACGCAGCGCGGAAGCCAGGCTCAGGAAGGAGGCGTCGCCTAACAGCCTTGGCGTGGACATTAGCTCAGACTTCGTCTCTCTCTGCCGTATTCCATCACTTCAACCCAGTACCGTTTTAACATTAACTTTTTGCTATAATGATTTTTACCAAAAAAATAATTAATTTCAGTACAATCATAAAAATTTAAGCACGCTTCAAAGCAAATTTCAAGGCACATGTCGCCAGTGAATCAAATTTTTGTTTAAAAGTTTCACGCAACAAAAAGTTTAGCAACATTTCACAGCATCTGAAAAAATTTTTTAGACCGATACAAGTAGGTACGTTGAGCGTGGCAGAGAGAGAAGGTGAGGGTTGAGTAATGCCCACACCCCTTGCCTTAGGGTTAGTGGCAATACAAAGATCATCTCAACATCTAAGATTTATTTGAAGAGGACATGCGATGCTCACTAACATTGGACCAAAGCTGTAGAAATGTTCCTGGGGCAGTATTATTAAAATTAATTATGAGTTCATAACCCCGTCAGCAAATTACTGACGGCTTCTAACGCTAAACCCACCAATCACGGTCGATAAATCAATCGCTACGTGTATCTAGGCTGCTACAAGTCCTTGGGCAGCTACATGTCCTTAGGCAGCTACGTGTACTTAGGAAGCTACGTGTACTTAGGCAGCTATGTGTACTTAAGCAAGTTTAGATAGTACGGCCCCCTAGTCTTGTAATAACTCTATGGGCCGCGTCTGGGAAGACTATTATTATCGCTAGTGATGACGGTGGTGTACAAGAAACAATGAATTTGGTGCAGGAGTGTGATGGCATCACACGTCACCATCACCTCACTACTACACGATGCCAGGCATGATGTAGGCGATGTTGTCGAGGATGGCGGCATGAGTCTGAGGGGAGATGGCGCCCCTGGTCTCCTCGAGCTGCTCGGTGAGGCACACGAGAGGCCCCAGGACGCACAGCATCGAGTCGAGCAGCACAGAAAGACTGCCCGACACCGCGATCTGGCCCTGCACGTAAGGTAATATTATTTTACATCATGAGTGATCAATTTTTGGTACATAAATAAAGGTGATTCTCAACAAAGTACGGCAGTAAATGGTTCTAATAATTTAATTATAGCCGTCTTTTCCCGCAAGATCAAACTTCAGCAATTATTCTATTCCTGTTATACAACACTAACCCATGTCGTTTATTTACATCTCTTGCTTCAACGCATTACAATAGAGAAAATGTAAGCTTTTTTCAGCTAAATCAATTATAATTAAAAATTAATTTCAATTAAAATCTACCATCTATTGCGAACAGATGGAATATTAAATAAAACAGAAGCACCGCCCCCACCTCATCTTCCCTGAGCTTATGGCCGATGTTGTTAAGGCTCTCCCTCAGTAATATATATGATATATAATATGATATATAATATATGATATATAATATAAGATATATTAAATAAGATAGAAGGACCACCTCATGTTCCTTGAGCATATGGCCGATGTTGTTAAGGCTCTCCCTCAGTATTATATATGATATATGATATATAATATAAGATATATTAAATAAGATAGAAGGACCACCTCATGTTCCTTGAGCTTATGCCCTATGTTGTTAAGGCTCTCCCCCAGCAGCTTCATGTGCGAGGCCACGTCGATGGCCGCCGTCCCCGTCACCCTGAAGCCCGACGCCGCCGTGGCGCCCTCCGCCGCCGCCGCCGCCGCCCCACCGCCGCGCCCTTGTGATCCCCGGCCACCACCTCTGCAGGAGGCCATTAAAGATATTATTATTATGAACATTATTCATATTCAGCTAAAATATAAATATATAATACTTAACTTCTTATCAAGAATATTACTCATAGGTATTCATTTAAAATAATAATATATAAAACTTGATAGAATTTATATATTCATAACAGAATTTATTGTTCAAAATATTATTGATATTAATTTATGAATTAATATACAATAACTGAAGATGAATAAGTAACAATTCATGAAATAATTACTGTGAAACTCCTTCGTTGAACTTTGAAGTAACAAATTGATGCTACGGATATGTACATCAGCAAGGTTAATTCCTCGGGATCAATATAATAACTGAAGGAATCCTATGGCAAAGCAAATCCCAACTGAAGGAATCCTATGGCAAAGCAAATGAAAAAATCCTATGCGCTGAGGACACAAGAAGGCCTGTACGTCCTACAACTAATGCAGGATTCATCAAACTTCATTCAATAATAATAATCGTCTACTAGCTTATATTTGCTTTATTGATGGAGGAGTCGTGATGAGGTCTGTTGTGAAATCAAATCCTCAATAAACTTTCTTTCCGAGAACATAATTTACCGTAAATGAACATTATCATATATTCCCAAAACACCAATCGTGTCTTAATTTTTCTAGCACTACGGTATTATCACATTTTATATTTGCTACTTTTCATTTTGATTATAATTTATATAGAGCATTTACTATTTATCTGATTCATAATCCTTATTACCCTCGCCATCCTTAGCACTTATGCTTAGTATTTAGACATTCTATAGTAACATTCATCGAGATTATCTCTTGCTTAGTAATTAGGTATTCTACAGTAACAATCATTGAGATAATCTCGTCTTTCTAAATTTATTCATCATTATTTACCGTGACGCGGGGGGCGGGGGGGACTCACCGAGGGGGGCGGGGTGCAGACGCTCTCCTAGCGGCCTTCGCTGGGGACGAGCGACGACCTGCACAACACCAACACATCGTCACGACACAACACCAACACATCGTCACGACACAACACCAACACATCGTCACGGCACAACACCAGCACATCGTCACGGCACAACACAACACATCGTCACGGCACAACACCAACACATCGTCACGGCACAACACCAACACATCGTCACGGCACTCAACTATGTTACAATTATTGTGCTATTGCTACACTTTCCAAACCAAACCAACAGAGTCGCGCTAAATTAATATTTCAAAGCAGTGAGAAATATTTAGTTATATTATTATATATTATACCTATATAATTTACACTATATTATGCATATAATAAATATTTTAGTGTATCTTAAAATTTGTCACTAAAGTTAAAAAACACTAGGATATTCAGTATGAAGTTGAGCGCAATCAATGAGCTTTTAAACGAGCTCAACATTAAATAGTTTAGCTGAGCTTTTATTTTTATTTTGCGAAGTTATTGATTAATTGATTAATTAAAGTGTTTTTAATTATCCTAATAATATCAATAATAATAATAATAATTATAACAATAACAATAATAATAATAATAAGAATAATAATAATAATAATAATAATAATTATAACAATAACAATAATAATAATAATAATAATAATAAGAATAGGTAATAATAATAATATCAATAATAATAATGATAATATAATAATAATAATATTAATAATAACAATAATAAGGGCAGAGGCCCACCAGGGTTAGCAGGGGCAGCGAGGGGAGGACCAGCTGCTGTAGGGGGGGAAGTGAGGGCAGCAGCTCTGGGGGGCACGAGGGGAGCCTTAGCGCCGCCCTCACGCAGACGCACCGCCAGACGCTTGGCCCGACGCTTCCAGTTCTGGTGGTGTGGTGATAGTGATGATAGCATTCATCATTATGATGGTGAGATGAGGGTAACTGGTGATAGTGATGATAGCGTTCATCATTATGATGCTGAGATGAGGGCAACGTGGTGATAGTGATGATACGTGATGATAGCATTCATCATTATGATGGTGACGGGCATGATGATATAGATGATGTCATTCATCATTAGAATGGTGAGAATTTTAAGACAACTTAAAACAATTTTAAGACAACAAGACGGGATTGAAGAATGAAGGCTAAGCTATAACAGATATCTACCAAAATATCAACACTGAAAGTTGACAAACTTTTCGAATAGTGAAAGTATTTTTTGCACCCCACTCGGGTGAGACTTGTGTCCCACACTTCTAATAACTATGAGTAAGGAATTGACTAAAAGCTCAGAATTAATATTATAGTAATGATGTTTGTGATTGCACGACTCAGATAAATGCAGAGAAAAGCCGCATGACAGAGGGTATCGAGAGGGAGCTTATTATCATGGTTGAATTATTTCTTATGCGTGGCCTCCATCTGCTGCTTGAGAGTTTCCATGTCTTTTCTTTTGGGAATTCTGTTCAGTTTTTAACAGAGAATTCTTTCAAACTTGTCGTGCTGGAATCCTCGTAACTATTTCAGTCATTATTTTAAAAATTCTTGACATCCTCTGTTTTTGATATCACATGGGATACTTTCCGCAGTTTACTGATTAACACAAATTTGCATAATAAATTACAATACATTTTTTAATTAAAAAATTGACCTCCCTTGCATCGTAATGCGATGCTTTGAAAGATCGCTTGCCAATTTCGCCATAACTTCGGACGACAGAGATACTTCACAATTGTAACGACCAATAACTAAGCTATCCCTCAGGTACGTAGTGTCATTTTTGGGGTGAGGTTAAAAAAATTGAAAATATTTCAAATAATCTAAATCTCATCAGATTACTATTTGTGCACCTAATTACTAATAAGATTACTATTTGTGCACCTGTACTAATTAATCAGATTACTATTTGTGCACCCGTAAATGCTTATAATACCCGTGGTGGTGACAGATTGTGTTGCAGCACAGCTTGACGTGGGTCAATAGGTATAAACAAGACTTCTAACGTGGATATAAACAGAAGAGGTACTAAATTAGCTTCAGGCGATATATCTAAAATTTGCTGCTAACGCACGGAAACTTGCAGTGGGAACTGGTCACAGAATTACCGCAGTAAGCAAGTAAATTTGCAATAGTAAAATTGACTGGTGTGAAGGATTTCGAGGACTGCCAGTCCTTTGAGTAATCGCTCGACAAAGCTTGCCTATAAAAGCGTCGCTAGCACTCACCTCTAAATCAGGCACGACGATGAAATGCACGTCGCCTGAGAGGCGCAATGTCCCGTAATACGGTCGCACTGACACCACTTCTGACTCCAACTTTTCTAAAATTATCAACTATAATTTAACTGATATTTTGTTCATTTCACCCGGACCTTAAAAAAAGACTTCCACTCTAATTTCTTCATATATTAGTTTTCATCAGTCACTATCAACAAATTTCCTTTAGCCCCTTTCAACAATTATAAGATATTAGATAAAAAAACTTTTTTTTCGTTATTCCTTAGCAACCACAACAATACAAATGCTGGGGTAGTCTGCAAACGTTTTCATTGAGAACTTAAACTTGAAAAATTATACAAATTCAAAATTAAAACTGACCCCAGAAACGGGCATGCAGCGCGCCGCAAGAAACTGACCCCTGAAACAGAGCCCCCAAGACCCCATGAGGCTAACTAAACCCATGAGGCTAACTAAACCCATGAGGCTAACTAAACCCATGAGGCTAACTAAACCCAATGAGGGTAACCCCCTGAAACTAAACCCCCAAGACTGACCTCATGAGGCTAACCCACTGAGACTGAACTCCCTGTCCCTAACAAAATTCGGGGTATGCTTCAGTTGCTATGAGTTGCTATGTTCCCCCAGAGTTGCTATGTTCGCTTTAGAGTTATTCTGGGTCAGTTGGCCAACTGATTGCAATCAGCAACTAGTCAGAACATTCTGGCCAACTTTATGGTCTCCTGAGAGTAGGGCAAGAGTTGGCAGAATCCCCTCAGCCCCCTCACCGGGCTCTGGTAGCTGTCTGATTCGGGGACCGGAATGCAGACCAAAAAGCGGACATAGAGAAGCTGATTTACGCTCGGTTCGAGTCCTAGGCGGTTTCTAATTCAGGGTCGCCACAAACTAAGAATTTTGATAGGGGTGGCACAGCACCTGAGAGGCTGAGACTGATCCTTGAAAGGCTGAGCCCCTGATATTGACCCCTGAAACTGAGCCCCTGAGACTAACCCCTGAAACTGTGACCCTGAGAATAACCCCTGAAATTAAGCCCCTGAGACTGACTCCTGAAACTGAGCGCCTGAGACTAACCCCTGAAACTGAGCACCTAAGACTAATTCCTGAAACTAAGCACCTGAGACTAACCCCTGAAACTGAGACCCTGAGACTAACCCCTGAAACTGAGCCCCAACTAGTCACTCACCACACCACCACACTAGTCACTCACCACACCACCACACTAGTCACTCACCACACCACCACACTAGTCACTCACCACACCACCACACTAGTTACTCACCATACCCGAAGAATCTTTGGATGCATCATCAAGTTCGAGCTCGTCATCATCAATATCAAAGTCATCGTTGTCAATGTCGATGTCGTGAGGTGGCAGGCCGAGGCTCTCATAACTTTGATCGTCTTGGAAGTCTTCTTCAGTTAGCTTCAATAAACTGTTGTCATCTGGCAAATCCCAGTCATCTTCTGCACAGATAAAATCATTACTCTTTTCAAAATATTTTGCAATTGTTTCTGAGCAAATTATCGTGAACAATGCTAAATGCTGATCAGAGGAATCTACTATCTAATCAGAATTCTTAAATTGTTTTATATAATTTGCAAATAAGTTCCATAAAATGATCAGGATTAATTTAAATTGTCTCAATGGTGACAAAGAAGAAATGACAGGTAATAATTGTTCATGTTCATTAAAAATTATGCATTTTGATTACCATAGTATGGAGTTAAAGTCAGGACAGCTGTAATATAGCCTTATTTGGTCTTTATTTCTAGATCCACCAAAATAGCATGCATTTCAATGCAAACGTGCATCTCAATATTATGATCAAGAAAAATAGTGGAGTGAAGTTACAAATTATTTATTTTCATTTCTGTTCTAAACAGAAGCTTTGTGCATTTTGCTCAGGTTGGAATTCCTAAATTTTTCT
The DNA here is from genome assembly GCF_000764305.2 of Hyalella azteca. NCBI lineage: Eukaryota > Metazoa > Arthropoda > Malacostraca > Amphipoda > Hyalellidae > Hyalella > Hyalella azteca. The sequence continues at coordinate 394,491 of NW_025933564.1, forward strand.
GAATCCCAATGACCCAGAAAAAAGGTACAATAACTTTTTGATTTTTGAATTCAATGCAAATATTTTCAGTATTGAACTGCAACAACTAATATAGTATGGTAACTAATACTTTGCACAAGACAAGTAAAAATAATAAAGTTGAAGTTAAAAATCCCATCTTTAACTTTTTAAGACTCATCTATTTATTAATACCTATGTATTGAAATAAGTATATGAAAAAATTGACTACATAGACACAAAGCAAAGTCATCACTCAAATGGCTATGCTGGAGGCAGGACTATAAAATAAACATACAATTATTTCAGTAACACAAGGATAACTTACCTTCTTTTATGTCAATGTCATCAAAATCAGATAACTCAGCATCAACTTCACTGTCTCCCTGTAATACATAAAGATACTGAAATGCTTGCATCATTAAATGAGTCATAATATAAATATAGGTGGTAGTTTTTAAATAACCATTGACCTCAGTGGGCAAAAGTAGGCATAGGTAATCATTTGCCAACAGCTGGAAGAATTTGCTCCTAGGCAATGAGCATGTGTCAAATGCTCCTTAGTATACAATGCAATACACATAAGCTAGGTTTTTGAGGTATGGATAATTAATGTAAGCCATGATCAAAGTATTTGATGCTGATCTTAACAGGTATAATAATAGGTCTTTGCCATGAAAATTCATAGTCACATAAAATTTCACATAAAACAGATTAACTTGCAATAATACCTACCAAAACATTCATCATTATAAATTAAAAAAATTACATTTCCCATGGAGTGAGGTTTCCATATCTATGCACAAGCAGCGTATTCCTTCATATTCTGGAAATTTCACCTATAATAATAGAAACTAATAACAAATAAAATACTTATTATAATTTACAAAGATATAGAATAATTGCTTCCATTTGTCCAATACTGACACCACAATCTGAGATTAACTTCATAAATTTTACCATGAAGTTGGTTAAAAATACTTAACAGGAGGAAGAAAATAATACTTCTTACTGGAACAGGCAGGGCAGTTTCCAATTTCTTGTCTTTGATGGGACTGAGCTTAACAGGGCTGGATTCTGATAATTTGGCTGCTTTTCTTCTAGGCCTACCAGACTTGACATTGCCACCTGTGGAAGTCCAAACAGATTACTATCACTTACTTGACAGAAAAATATCATTCACAATAGAATCAATCCATATAAATACGATGGAAACAACAGTAGAATACAAATACAATGCATTCTACTGTATAAATACAGCAGAATAAATACAATGGAAACAAGTAATTAAGCCCTACCATACTGGTATGTATAAATGACATAGATAATCGAGTTGAAGCAAATCATTCCATGTTTTTCTAGTCATAACACAACAGATCTGATAAAGGTAACATATATTGAAAATTCTGAAAATTTATATGCACCTATTTTAATAGGAACACAATGATACAAATCTGTAGTTTTTTAACAGGTACGGTAATTAAAATGTTATTTGTGCCTTTATGAAGTTCTAAAAAAAAAAGTGAAATAAATCTCCAATGAGGTCAAAATGACATCATCCATGGAGGTAGAGCATTCAATTATACAGAATTTAATTGATGTTTCACATTGTTATTACATAATTAGATATATAATAATGAAAAATAAATCATAAAATTTCATGGCAATCAAATTAAATGTTTACATTTTATGCCTATTTTAAAAGACAATAGGTCATTTTGACCTCACTGTGCTTCTAGTATTACTGGATGAAATTGAATATAGATGGCAGCCACAGGCACTTTGGCCTTATTCACTGACAGTTTGAAATTCTAGAGTGGGTATTAAATTAAACAAAATACACATTTTGGAAAGCCCACCACACAACCAATTACAGTCTGGAGTGGATAACATCTCAACTAATCACAGCAGGAAAAAGACATGTCTCCACCCAAAAATTAAGAAGGCCCATTCAAATTGAGATCATCCTGTACAAACTGTGCAGACTTCTGATTTCAGGCAGCTCATTTAGAATAGAATAGAATAGAAGTGTCGGCGTTGAAGAAATAGGCCCATGGCCTGTTGCCGATTCTTGAACTTTTCGTGACTTGATTCACAAGGGATCTGGCCTTTGGAACCCGATCTTTCCATAGCTGACGTCTGATGATTGATTGAGATAGCTGCTGGACTTATTGCCGGGTCTGTAATTTGCTAGGCATTTTAAGACTGAACATATGCTCCTGCATAGCTTTGTCTAGTCTGTTTTTGAAGATGTTCATACTTGGAGCGTCAAAGATGCTATCAGGGAGGCTGTTCCACATGTCGGTGACTCGAAGCAAGAAGAAATGTTGTCGCATGGATGTGTTCCAACGCTGTTTTTTAAGTTTATAGCTGTGGCCCCTGGTGTTGGTTCTTGTTTCAAATTCTAGTAATCCTTCTGGGACCTTGTATATGTCACAAGTATACTTGTATACTTCAATGAGGTCCCCACGCAGACATCGATAACTGAGGCTTGGAAGCTTCATAATCTTTAATCTTTCCTCATAGGACTTGCCTTTCAAGCCCGGAACTATCCTTGTTGCGCGTCTTTGAACACTCTCTACTAAATTTCTGTCCTTTTAAAATTTCGGTGACCAATTGACCATACGACGTTTATTTGTGCATGGAAAAATTACACAAAACTCTATCTCCATGAGATTAGGGCCTGTAATTGAAGCAATTTCATATATTTTTATGACCCTGCCAAAAAAATAGGAAAAATTACATATTTTTGTCAGCAATTTTTATAAATTGCCTATAAAATTATCTTCAATACAATTTCTGCAAATTCTTGTCAATATTATTTATATTAAACACAATGAAAAGCAGTAAAAAACAGTATTCAGTCAGCAGTCTCAGTCACTCAGTGTACTGAGTGTAGCTCAGAATCAGATTAGTAGCTGGAGCCTGGACAAAAGTTGTTGCTTTCTCATTTCGCAAGTTTGGTAAAAGATCAGGGAATGCTTCTATTAAATTAATAGCTTAGTTATTACTCTCATCAATTAGTCAAACAACATTGAATCTTGGATGTTTTTCAGTGGGCTAGTCAGACCTAGTCCACCAATGCCCAGTGGCATTGGCTGAGAAATTGAGAATGATGAAATTGAGAAAATCAGGTTAGCTACAAAATTATTAAAGACACAAAGTATACATACTTCATAATCATTCATATCAAACCAGTTTTATCAAGTTGTTATCAAAGGGCAGTGAGATAAGTTTTATGGCATGGCCACTGGCAAGTGCCAGCTTGGCAAGAGTACACTTCTGAAGTTTGACACATCAATGTTAATTCAATTAAGGTTTTCACTTACCAGGAATATCGTGTCCCTTTTCTTCCGAAGCTTGCAACCTCTCAGAAGACCTCATGACGGAATTAAATGCTTACCGAAATATAACTTCAAAATCAATCCTAATTAATTTATTTCATTTCTTATGCAGCAAATAGGATTTCCAAACTATCAAGTACTGTGCAAGCCGCAGTAAGCGTGACCCACCAACCATAACAACCAAAAGCCTGAATCGGACAACGGATGCAGCCGCGGCACCTCACTGCATCAATTATGGCAGTCCGTGAAACACACTTCACTAAAACACGGAGCAGAAATTAGATTCTCACAAATTCTTTTGGTCACTTGAAATTCAATAATACAACTGCAGTTGGCTCCAAACAATAAATCAGAAGATGCGACTTACATATTTGGAACAATTATAGTACCGAATTTCCGGCCGTATTTCTCTGATAGGAGCATATAGTAATAGTTAAAACTAAGAAGGTACTGAATAAGTCAGTAAACCATTCGCCTATTCTGAACATCTCAAATTTTCACAGCTCGTTGCGAGTCTCAAGCATGCAACTCTCTGTTCCAATTCGCAGTGTTTAACCGCCTGACATCCTTGCCCATTTTACCAGAACAGACGCAGTTTGCTTAGATCGAACCAACAACTCACAGCTCCGATCTTGATACTCTGTACTGTAACCAACGGGCTACCCTCAATAATGATATAGTCATAAGCCCGTCATATGTGAACCCACTTCTGTTAATTGACATTTGAAGCACTTCTGTTCAACGAACAGCACATCTCTGACTCTGTATGTACGACGCCCTGAAGCACTTGGTCAATTATTTTTATCAGCCGCCCGATTTCAATCTCAATTGTAGAAAGTAGCTCCTTATGACGAGTTATCCATGTATATATCATAAAATATAATAAAATTTATTTACAAATTCTTTTTTTCGCTTCCTCTCGTACAGACTCAAACATGCCTTGAACTGAATCGTCAAATTATTAATCAATAATTCGTCTTATTCAAAAACAGGCAGCCAGCTAAAATTTGACGCAGCATTACAGTAGAAGGTTTTTAATATACAATTGTCATCATACGCACGATTATTGACTAAAAATCTTGCTGATCAGACACATGAATGAAAATATGGCGCTTTTTCAGTCCCACAATGACATGTATGCCGCACGGCAATATCTACATGCTCTGGCACGGTGGCCCAGTGGAAGGCAGGGTGGCCCAGTGGTTACTGTTCAGAGTACCAAGGTTGGAGCAGAGAGGCGCGGGTTCGATCCCAGCTCTGTGCGTCAGTTTCTAGTCAGAATCGGCAAGGAGGCCAGGCGGTTAAGCAAAGCAAAAATTGAAGCAGTGAGTTGCGAAGTTCGAGCCCGCAACAAGCTGTGGATGCAATGCGATGTTAAGAATCGGCGACAGGCCTACGGCCTAATAAACGCTGAAACCGCTATTATTATTATTATGAGCGAAGGTGCGCGGGAGGCCCCTTACCGGCGCTCGCCTTCTTGAAAGCCACTGACTGAATTCATATTTAAGTTATTATCACACTATGGAAACGTTACTGCACGTCAAATTGATTTGTTAATTTCGTTTATACAAACAAAGACTCTCTTCCGAAATAAAAAGGACAGCGGTTACATTATTGAGGCAAAACAAGCAACTGGCCTCCTTTTGAGTGTATCGCAATACATGTCTGTTAAATCGACTATCAACCTTTTTTGGGAGGAAATTTAGTTTTCGGTACTGTTAGGATTACGTTAAATTAAGAAGATGAATTTAATCTATCTTAGTTAAATTTTGAATTAAATTCTTGCGTAGTTTTTGCTCCTACTAATTTTTTTTACAGCGTTCTCTGCAACGGTTGTATGCTAACTCGGTCGTTTCATTCATGTGTGAAAGGCCTATACACTTTCTATTCGTTCCCTTCAAAAACAACGTACAACCTAAAGCATTTCACCAGTGGCAAAGCAGCTCTCTCTCGAATCGATCATGTTCCTCACCGATGCACTCAGAGTCTGATCGTAGGACTAGGACCAGTGGCCAGTGCAAAAAAAATGCGTACGGGGCCAAAACTACGTAACGAGGCAATTGCCGACGCTGAGCCTACGCCCAGCTAAAGTTAAAACCTAATCACGTTACTACAGTAAACATCCATAACTTTGCACGGTTGTTTTTCAATTTATGCAAATTCCGAGAATGATGATGAGTGGAGATAATGGTTATACTGGCAAACTGCTCTGATGATTCCCAAGCCAGTTATATGATTAAACGGCTAATATTTCGTGAATGACAATGACTTAATAAATCAGGACTCGTGACATTCATGATCTTGCGAAAATAGGTAGAACGCTATATATCATAATTTACAATTAATCAAAATTAATGCGATACATGGTACAATGTGATAATACTAAAATAATGTTACCAGCAGGTATTTCTGGAATTAAACAGGCTTGACAATTCCTATAATTTTAGATCTCAATACCGTCGCTCCCGGAATCCCGGTAGGTAGTAATGTACATAATATCAAGATCATCTATTTAATCAAAGAAAGAAACGTTTTAACCAGTATTTTACGTAGAACGTCCGTTTGGCCTTTATTTTCAAATACGAAGACATGCAAAATGAATTTCAATTTTTGATTTCATTAAAATGAAATTAGACACAAAAAATTACTTGTAAATGTACGTAAACTTTCCTTTTAACGTAGTGATATTCACAGCGTTCATCCTCTCCATCAAAGGTCAGTTTTTTCCCGCATATAATTTGATTCGTCATAAATAAAAAGCGATTTTGATTTTTTCTACTAAATTTCATCCGATATTAGCACTATATATATCTTTCTATTTCATATTCCAGGCGGAAACGAAGTAATTTACTAAATAAAAACAAAAGGAAAACATTGTTTTACGGGATCTATCAAAACAGTCTCTCGGTAACGTATTGTTTGGTACTCGAAAGATCTGATTCTGAGCCGACCCTGAGCGGTGAGAGTGAGCTGGGTGAGAGGAGCTGTCAGCAATATCAGTAGAAACATTGAAAAACATGTGATGGCTGCTAATAATTTGAAATGGAAAAAAATATCGAATACTACTGGGCCACAACCGAGACCTCGTCATGGGCACAGAGCGGTTGCCATAAAGGATTTGATGATAGTTTTTGGTGGTGGAAACGAAGGTATTGTTGATGAGCTGCACGTCTACAACACCGGTAAGTCATAAACAGTGCATTAACATAAAATTTATTCGGCCTCTTTGCTAGTCATTCACCAGCCTTCTTAGTCCTATTGATAACTGACTGAATTATTCTGTTCTTGAACGTATTATGAAGATGCTACAGCGATTTACTTGGATGTAAATTTCCAAGATGGCGGCCTCCAGGATTCCTTGTACCATAAACCGATACGGTATTTTCCCGGCAATATTTCATGGTTTGAGGTATAATATTATGTGATATTCAATATTTTATCGTAATAATTGGATATAAAGTGTTGTTTTACCTAATTATGCGGTATTTGACATAAAATATTGAGTTTTTTATGTGTACATGGCGGCCACCATTTTGTTCATCCGGGACTTCTCAATGTAAGGGAGTACGATACCGACTCTCAATGTTATTCTCGTGCGACTCTCAAATGTTCAACTCGACTATTAGTATTTTCGTCAAATATAAACCACTTTTATAATATTGTAAATAATACTCTGTGCTGCAGAGTTTTACAACGCTGCAAAACGTGTAACGCTGATTTATTTTAAATTCGTACCTAGGAAATAAATTTTTTCATCCTATGAATTGAGTTTTTTTCACAAATGATTGTCCATCGGATTTCGAAAAAATAAAGATGATTGTCCATTTGCAATAATGATGACTTGTAAAGTTGTAAATGCAAATTCTTGGCAGTTGGCGACTTGGCGGTTTGCAGTCAATGTCACGCAGCACTTTACTGCCCGTTTAACGGCAAAGAATGAAAGATTCAAATCATAAAGTATGATTAGTGCTGTTTTCTCGAAGTTCATTAATTTTCAATAGTCTTTCTTTTTCCCAAGCACCTCTGTGCCATCAGGATTGAGGTGCATTCCATCCATTTCAAATTCTCAATACATGCTCTCTATGCTATAATACAATCAGGATCAAGAAAGCTGGCATTTCTTTCAGTCACCCTTTCTCATGCATTCAATTTTGATTTCCATTAAATTCTTAAACATTTTTGTATTTACATCTTTTCTCATCAGACTCATCCTCTCTTGCCTAGGTTGCCTCAAATCATCAATAATGGCCTCAGACATATTTTTTGCATGTACCTCCCAGGCTCCCTCACCCAACTAGTGATTTCCTGGGCATTTTTTTCTCTCATCTATTTCATTAACCCCCATGTAAGAGTTGAGATAAAGAGCTCATGACTATAATTTTATATGTCATGTAAATACCACAATTTAGGTTTTTTTTGTGTTTGAAGGCAGGGAAATAAACCTTCATTTATTTTTTATAAAGTGAATTCATGTTGAATCTTTATGAAACTTGTGGTTCTTATCATTAATACAGATGAATGATATTGCTGACATATTGTGAAATTACTTTCCTCTGAAATTTAAATTTGATGGTGAAGCAATAAATTTGCCTATACACAGAAAAACTATCAACAATCATGTTAGGAAGCAAGATGCAAGTACATTTCACTTGAAATATTATGCTAATTTCTTTTCTAAAGGAAAGTAGAGGCCAGTAGTTAGGAGGGTACCTACTGACTAAAACCCGGACCTTTCAGTTAAAATGGTTTCTAGGTGGCTGCAGCAATCCTGATGTGTGCTGTGCATATGTACACCCACTGTGATGTGTGCTGTGGCTGCAGCAATCCTGATGTGTGCTGTGCATATGTGCTGCTCCAGAATTTCACAAAGCAAATTTTATGTTGCCTCAAGTCATCTGTACTACGTACCTAGGTCCCAGACTTACACATTCACTCAACATTGATCTAAGAAGTTATTCATCTCCTTCAGCTAGAATTGCAATAATTTTACCAAGTGCTTCATCAAAAGCCTCATTAAACTTGCTATAACTCTCACATGCCACGTTCTTCTACAAAGTGCAGACTTCACTTGACAGGTTCTAACGACTCAGTGAACTCATGGACAAGAAAATACTGCTTAGCTATTTTATTCCTGGTTCATAAGCTTACTGTTAACAAAACTTGAAAGTGAAAGTACCTGCTACTAATACTATACTATACTAATTAATAGTAAATTCAAGCTAATACTTCTCCTGTTTGTAAGCACCTTAAGGCATGGCCCAATAGAGTATAGAGATTGAAAATTTTGAAATTAAATTTGAGCTTGAATTTACTAAAATCAAAGTTTTAACTAAGGATTGAACTTTAAATCATGGAAATAATGATTAAATTTTCAAATGACAATATATTGTATAAAATGATACTCATTTAGTTGATTATTCATTTGCTATTTCTGAAGACTGAGGTTAATTTCTATATTGTGTTTAGCTTAATAATGCATTGGTAACATATATATAACTTTGGTAATTTATTAAATTTGTCCACTAAGAGCACAAATTTTTTTCTTGTCCAGCTACAAATCAATGGTTTGTGCCACCCGTCAAAGGCGATGTGCCTCCAGGATGTGCTGCTTATGGCTTCATTGTGGAAGGCACCAGAATTCTGGTGTTTGGTGGCATGATTGAGTATGGAAAGTACAGGTATGATATTATTTATATAAACTTTGGCTCACTCATGCTTAATTTATCTTTCTTCTATATCATAGAATTTAATTTATGACAACTTATATAACTTAAATGAACCCATGGACTTATTTTATATATTAGGAATTTTGTCATTTGTAAAAAATGCTGATTGAGTATAGGAGAACTAACACAAAGCCTGCTTTCTTATGCATTGTTGTCTTGCATTATTTGCTCGGATCTGTGGTGGTTGACATTTTTTTTAATCATGTTCTTTAGTCTTTAGAATTGCTTAAAAAAATTAGATGTGAATCTGTATTAATGTAGAATGTCGTGCAGTCCATCTGTGCCATCAGAACGCGACAATTTACTTGTTTTAACCTTTGTTTGCTGGGTTTGCTTCGCTTGCCATCTTACAAGAGTATCAACTTGTACAATTTATAATAATCGTCAAGTTGAATTAATGATAACAGCGCACAAGTGCACTGGTCGCATGCCTTCAAGGTTGATATTTACCTACCAACATACCAGTAAACATTGTCAACACCGTTACTAGATTCTATGTTGCAACTTGGATTATCACACTTAAGTGACTAAAACCTACTCCTAGGCTGTCGTTTTTTGTTCATACTTCGTTAGTTTTACTTCAACTGATATCCGGGTTGGTAGATTTATGGTTTTCAGTGTTACTAAACGTCGATCATTTCTCAATCGCACTGTACAGTAGACTTGTATGTCCTTGAATATGCATCAACTTTATTGCCTATCTCCAGGTTTTCTGTTGAAAATCAAACATAGCTTTCGACTTCATTTTTATATACTTTGATTTTCCCCTAAATTTCTGCACGAATCCCGCCTATGTCTGCCTTCACATTTCCCTGTGAATTTCAGTACAATTCTTGACTGAGCTCGCCATTGCGACTTTAGCTACCCTCGCAAAAGCAATAGCTTGTCACGCGCTCCATTCAGACGCCCCTCTTTTCCAGGACCTTTTCCCCTCGAAACTCAGTTGCATTCAGACGCGTTGCCAACCCTCGTCTTCTTACTTGCTCAGGTGCGCGTAATTTTCTGCACTTCGCGAGCGTAGCTCTTCAATCGTGTGTGTCTCTTCACATCGTGTGTGTGCGTGTCTCTTCACATCGTGTGTGTCTCTTCACATCCTCTGTGTCTCTTCACTTCACGCGTGTAGCTCTAACGTGCTTGTCTCTTCACATCGTGTCTCTCTTCACCTTTTGCGTGTCTCTTCACATCGCTAGTGTCTCTCTTTACATTGTGTCACCATATCGTACTTGTAGCTCTTCACGTCGTGCGTGTGTTTCTTCACATGGTGCCTGTCTTTCTTCGTTATAAGAGCTCGTCTTTCTCCATCAAGAGCGCAACTTTTTTCACCTCCAGCGGGCATTTCTCTTCACTTCTTGCCGCTACCATGAGAGTTCAAACGTCACCACCTTTTCCCTTATTGTATCGTATTTGCTGATTGATTGATAGATCAATATTATAGAAATAGCGATAAAAGTCCTATTGTGTTTTCTATCGGAATATTTTCTAGCTTAGTACCCATCGTTCGGATCTTCTGTTCGCTGTTGTAAATGTATCTTCTGTTCGCTGTTGTAAATGCGACAGGTTTGTTCCAAGCTCTTCGCGTGTTGTATGCTCACTGTTATCGCAGGTATAGCCAGCGGTCTCTTGTCTTTGTCTACGACAATACCCTAGTTCAGATTGCATCTACGTTGTTAGGACGACAAGAATGTTTCAGTGTTGCCAATTAAGCTATTTTCCCGCTAGATCTAGCGTATTTTCAAGGCATTCAGCAAGAAAATGTAAGTTGAAATTTTTTTTTTGCTATTGAAAATTGAAAATCTAGTGTATTTTCGCTTGAAAATACAAAATTTTAGTTTGAAAGTCATTGAAAGAGTTGGTAACACTGGGATGTTTGCGTGCAGGATGGTTATTACTGGAAGCGCATGGCTGTGTTGCAGACATGGCTGTGCAGTCTGTCTGCCGCCAGCCGCCATCGGCTGACTGACTGCTATTTGAACCTATTTTATTTTGCCTCTGGTCAGTACGCGTCAGGTGGTGAGCGAGTGAGGATGTGTGTGAGCTTTTTGTGCCGCGTCGGCCGGTGGTTGTTCAGCTTTCTTGACACGATTTCTTCTTTGCTAGACATTAAATTTTTATTGTAGATAATTTGGCCTGAGTTAAACGTCTTCATTGGGGGGACTATTGAAAATTATGTTTTTTCCAACAATAATGTCATTAATTAGTGCTTTTACATTGTAATCGGTTTGTTATCTGTACTTGGTTGACAAGTTTTCGTTGTTCATCCGTGGCGAGCCAGCCTTTGACTTTGCTTTTGTGCCGCTATCGTATAATGCCTACCTCGGCTGCCCTTACACCCACTCAATGATGCCGTCTGGACACGCATTGTTGTTGCCGCCTAGCAATAAAACTTGTGAGAATTATCATGTGTGTGCAAGCCACCTACCTACCCTGCTGCCTCGCACACGCTCTGGGCTCAAAATAGAGGTGTCAGCCTCCTTCTTTGCCAAGGTCCTTGTATACATACATATATACACACCTACAGGCTATAGAACTACGGCACCCTTGCAAAGCTTCCTTGCCCACGTATTCTTTCTTCAGCGCTCGCATTTAGCTAGGCTTTAAATGCTCACGTCAGACTTAATTATCGGCAATAATGAGTGCTGAGGCTAATCAGGTTGAAATTCTAGGAAAGCTAATTAATATATAATATCGATCCAGCTGGATGGGTTACTTGCTCGATGCAATAAAATTGGCTGAATGGAAATGAAGGTCCAGTTTCAAGTTAACCGACCTATTTGTAGCTATTCATACCAGTGATACCACTCCACTCCTAACTACTAAGGCTAAAGTGAGTGCGCGTGCGAGTAGTACATCCTGTAGTCTACTATCCACGCAGTCTCTCGTCTGCTCGTGTTGTGCTGCTCTCATATTTAAATTGTCTATGCATCTCCGATGAAAGGTTATGTTTACGCTTCCAAATCAATTTCTCTCGCTTATGATTACTGAAAACTTTCCTTGCGGGGAATCTACTCGTCCATGTATAATTGGCTCCTTATCAATGTGAAGCTTCCTCCTCAACCCAATTAGTTAGGTAACTTAGCAGTTAGTACTTGGAAAGTTTTCTTCGCTTAACGATGTTCAACATTTGCGACTGGTCCATATTCTTCAAGATTAAGTGACCAAAATGGTTACCATTGGCCCTCTTCGTGGAATATCATCGACTACCTACCTTATTGATCGCCAGGCTTTGCGTGATATACCGTACCTAGTGGTCGGGTGATGCATAGCCCAACGGGCGTCGGGCGCTTTGTCGCATCGAGTCTCCTTGTTATGAATGTAGCTCACATTAACCAATGAAATCAATGCATCATATCAATGATGCATTAATGGGTAGGTGCTTTAATATTTTAAAATATCTTTCTAGCGCAACATCGAAATTCACCTAGCTATTTTATGTCTGAAACCGGAAGCACGCTTGCATTCTTTAGCTGTTTGCCAAATGGTCATCACGGAACATCATCTCCTTTTTGCTTTATTACTGTGTAGACCTGAAAGTCGAAGTTGAACAGACTGATGGCAAAATTGAATTAGTAATGGGTTTTTAAATCCATTAGAGTTCTACGCAAACCGAAACACTAGCATGACATTTTTGAGAAATCGCTTCTCATGATTGAATTTTACTGTAAAGTTTCAGCAGCTGTCTATCGAAAGTCCGACTTTCTCTCAATTTTTAATTAAAATGCCTATTACCAATCTGTATCTGTGAAATAGTCACCAATGAACGTTTAGGAACAAATGATTTGGAAATTCCAGGAGTTCCTGAAGCCGCTCGTTATGTTCCAAGCGCACGAGTGGATGGGGCGTGATCGGAGTGCATTGACCAGACGCAGTTTCCTGCGTAAGAATGCTATGGCATTTCCGTCCCGCCCCTGGCATCGCTATGCCCTTCTCTCTTCCGGTCCTGCAGCGCAGTGCCCAATTCTTCCTACGATCTGTCGAATTTTTTCTTCTACGTCCTTGGCTAACAGCAAAAATTACAATGATTTAATGTGCGCCATTTACACCATAGCATTGAAATTGAGTGTTTTTGTTGACATGAGCCTCGTGTCTACAAAATAATAAGCGTGTCACTCAAACTATTAACAAAGATAGGCGTCGATCACGAATAATGTTCATGCGTTTGGAAATTCGTCGGCTTGGCATTGCTGGCATGATAACACGTATTGATGATCTCGATATCATCACGGTGCTGCACCTCACTGTATTATGAGTGTATTCGCGATCAAGTCCTTGAATTTAATTACTTTACTCTCCATGAATATGTCGCAAACAGCTGCAGTGTCTGTGATTACATGCTTTGTGTTGAATTGGTATAACGCATCATGAATTGCAAGGTTATAGTGTTTAATCTTATTTCACCTTTTCATGAAAAATCTTTCGAAGATAGTCAATTGCAAGTTTGAATGGTTATAATTTTGTTCATCTTCACATGCAAACATTTTTAGGCATACGTAATAGTTTATTTCATTTAAAAATGTGCCTTCAATCCCGGTGAAAGTTCACACTGTTTTAAATAGCGTTGAAACGTGCAATTTCTGTTCCTGCATCCATGGACAGATCGCACACCTGTCGGTTCCGGCCACCTGCTCGCCTATCACCAGAAATTGATGAGCTCGCCTACATTAGCTGTTGATTGTTCAGAACGGCTTTGAGTCTTTGTTTCTTCCACTAGGTCGGTTTTGAGTCGCCACGCTTGTCCTTTTTTTTTGCTGAGAACCAGTTTAGGGAGTTCGTGATTTTTTTGCGCTTTCAAGACGAGTTTCATTGAGGTGAACACATGTTAACTTGGGGTGCTACAAACATTAGATGCTGTGAGTGAGTCTTGATATGTCACTGGCGTTTGCAGTTTTCTTTTAACTTAAATTTGGAGTGTTCTGATTGTGCGACAAGTTACTTCAAGCTAACTGATAAAGCTAAAGTTACTAGTTTCGTAGGACTAGGTGTTTTGTTGAAACCTAAATTCGACAAACAATGCAATTTCGGAATTCTCGAGCCAAAGACCGAAAGTGCGACTTAGCGGACTTACTGACTAATTTCCAGTATAAATATCTATTAAAAGTGCAGAACAGGGGTAAAAAGATGTGACTTGCGTGAAAAAATTTTGTTGCAAATCCACGAACTCTTTTGTTTGCTTTGATTATTCACTTGTATAATCGTTGTATTTTTCCCCAGTTATAATTACCTCTTCGATGGCATTATTCCTTTGTCAATTCCTTTAATATTTTCATTTTGATCTCAAACTAATTTACTGAAAGTCCCTCGGTGTGCATTGAAGTATCACGGTGACCGTAACATATTGTTGAGTAATCATAGGTGTGCCAGTTTTGCTGTGTTCTTGCTAAGAAGTGATGTCGAACTCTCGCTGATGTGCTATAAAAGACCTGAAAATTTCATGATTAAAGTAGCATTGATAGAGTCCGGTTGGTTATTGTGAATTGAATTCACATGTGATGTTTTTTTTCTTCAGCGGGCATTTGCACTGCTACCGTATCTTTTCGCTAGTTATAGTTTGCACTTAACTAATCCGTGTTCCGGCACCGCGCAATGCGTGTATCTGCCATTAGTAAAAATTCTTAATGATCGCCAGGTGAAAATGAAGAATGGAATGTGAGTTACCACGCAGGCATTACTGTAGTTATTACTTGAAAATGTGCGAGCTATCCTAATCTCTCTGTACGAACTCTTTTGGAATCTTACCTTTTTATACTCAGTGCTAACTCGTAAGGTAAATCGTTTTTGGTTCACTGAACTGTTGATTTCTCGGTGGCGGTTTTCAATAAAATAAAATAAATAACGCGACAGTATTAATACATTCCTCCTAGTCTCGAAAAAGAACCTTGTGTTGTGTGTGGGTGGCACGCGGTGAAAAGAAGCACAATTATATGTGCCTCACCGAAGTCATCTTCGTAAGCGTGTTGCCCAGGATACATTCTTATGGGTTGCGGTATTTGGGGAGTTATCGGCTGCTCGGAGTCTTGTTATAGTGCTACAAGAGTTGGTGATGAGGGTCACTACACGTCATCACAATAAGCATCACAAATCACAGTTAATGGTGCACGCGTCCACTCCTCCTTCAAGGCCTCTTCTCCGCAAGATCTCGGGCGTCTCTAAGTCGCTCACTAAACGTAAGCCCGTTACAAGGGCGGCCACCGCAGCGTTGCTGCTCGCCTGCCCCAATCTGCCTCACAGGTAAATGTCACACCGCGCGTGGTTCTTATCCATATAATTAAGCTCTACAATTATTTAATAAGACCATCAATTTGTTCAAATTTATTACTAAGTATTCTAACTAACGCATAACTTATTAGTTAGGAATTGTTTGGAACTGCAAGATTCAGAGCGAGGTGTTGGCATTGTGGGAATACATGTGCAGGCATACCCAACCATCCGAGCTACTATTACATACTATATACCTACTATATAATATATGTATAGTATATAGTTTATATATACTATGTATATACAATTACATTCCTAGTATATTCATGCGCTCGCGCGCGTGCACATTTTTGCCTAAGAAATGAAATGCAAGGTTTAGACTTTTGAGGGACGATGGTTGAGGTAAGAGTGAGACAAATGGCGATGAAGCTAGTTGTTGTTGGAGATTTGATTTTGGAGACAAGACTCTTGGGCTATTGGATCATTCTTTTATTGCTATATGCATTGCACCGTAATTTGAGAAGTTCCCTTTAATGCAGATGTTCATTGGTTGTCACTGAATTTTTACTGAATGTAGATTTTTTCATTCACACCTTCAGGGTTCTCTTTCATTTTCCACGTTCTCTGTCGATATCTCTTTCCACTGAGTCTTGACATCAGTTACTTCCGTTGACAAACCCACTATCTTTGCGATGCATTCATCACCCATTCTCTCATACATCACGTGATCGCCCTCGCCCATCTCAGCAGTATAACTCGCGACATCTCTACCCTTTCTCTCGAATGTTTCATCTTCTACAATCGGTATTTCACGAGTCCCTTCCCGGCGATATCACACTCGGAACGTCTCCTTTCATTTCATTCCACCTGCATGCATGACAAATGAATATCGACATTGAAGTTATTTGCTCTCGACTAGAACTTACGATCTCATCTTTGATACCAATACCTAGTTCATACAGATCTAGTATAAAATCAGGCTATATTTTCTTTCGAAACCTGGCATCCATGCTCTCAGGCTGTAAAAGTTCACTCTCATCTCAATTTTTTCATTAATTCTTTAACGTACAACTCTATTCCAGTTTCATCATGAGCTATCATTAACCATTCCTCACATAGCACTCAAGACCTTTTCCGTTCTACCCTCGATGTGCACGTATCTTGCAATCTGTTTTATTGAGCAACGTGCAATTTTCTTTATTTTTTACGTTTGTTAGTGAATACATCTGATGGTGTGACATGCACGTGTTGAATAAGTTAATATTAAAGATGAATTTATTCAGCTATTATTGGCTTTGGGTTGGAAGTTAGTGGCTTATGTATAATCATTTGGCCCTTTAACAGTAATTGACCGGGATTGTGTGCATTTAAAATTTTTCCATTTGAAAGAACACGTTAGTTTGAAGACAATGTGTCTCCTAACAAATGCTAGTACAAAATTTCTCATATAGGTAGGTATCGATGGAATATTTTTTTTTGTGAACAAGACTGTATTGTGTACTTTTGTTCATTGGTATTCTGGTTATTGTTTAACAAAATATTATATAAGCCAAACTTTTCTAAGCTTTAGTTTTGATGTAAGGGAAGCTAGGACCAGTGAGGTGTGGTACATGTGATGCTCTGCTACACGCTGCTCGTTTGGCTTTAGGAGAGCTCAGCTTTAGGCTAGACCTTCCTTGCTGCTGCTGCTTCTGTTGCTGCTGCTGCTGCTGTTGTTGCTGCTGCCGTTACTGCGGCTGCCGCTGCTGCTGTTGCTGCTGTTGCTGCGGTTGCTGCTGCCGTTACTGCGGCTGCTGTTGCTGTTTCTGCGGTTTCTGCTGCTGCTTCCCTCTCGTTTTCCCTCTCTTGCTGCTACACCAAAGCCATGGCGTCTCGACTAAAATCCTTTGAAAATAATGCACGGTCGACATATTAATTCAAAATTTGGCAAAATAGCCAGAAATGATCAGATCACAAGTTTTTCGCTAGCTTGAAAAAGGTCAGTGTACTCTACCAGCTGTACGCCATATTCCTATGTGAAATTCGTTCGCAGTAGGAGCGCGTGAAAGTATAACTTAGCTCATACGTTTCTTGGCAAGATCTTATTTCCTCCACAAATTTCAGGCTCATGTGTCTTGCAGGAGTACATAACTTCTTGCCTCGTAAGCCGTTGAAACACAACTACTCAGTTTATATTCTGTATGTATTCTGCTGTCCCACCTCGAATGAATGAAACAATTTGATAATTTATTTATTTTAATGCATTTGACAATTTATGGCCAAGTTCGTGCGCGCAAGTGTGCTGCGCTTGCGTTAACGACCGCACATTTTGCTGATTCCAGGCCAGTGGATCAATATTCTTGCATCGAGAATCGATCCTTTAATGGAGCAATCGAACTAGCTTTAATATGCCAACTTTTGTGATGCTGCCATAACGATGATGGTAGATGCGAAAATATCGCGGAGAAACTACAAATTATTGCCGTTTTTTGGCCCTAGATACTGAATCGTTCAGAGTTTATAGTGTGTTCAAAAAATATCCGACATAAAGGAAGAACTTTATTTAATTGAAGTCCATTCAACGAAATAACATAAACAAGCATTATTTTAATGAAAATTTGCATGGGAAATACAAATATCATATCAAAACAACAATATCATTAAACGTTGAATGGATAATACCAATTACGTAAAACTTAAGGTTTCCTTTCCACCAAGTTTTTCCTTTGTGTCTGATACTTTTTACACCCACTGTACGTGCTTGTATGATTTTACCTACTTGCAATTCGCTTTGCATGTACGAATTTCATATTCATATCGTGGTCTACGTTATTTCCTTTTAGCCATACACGAGATTATACCTACTATCTTTAATCAAACAGTTCAAGCTCAATAATCTCCCCAGTTATTCTTTTTTATTCATGGATTTTTGTTCATATTGCCACATTACCGTGTCATCGTTTGACCACACCCCGCAGTTTTTGCCTGTACGCGATGCTCTGTGAACAGTTGGAACAAAACGCGTTGCTTTCCTGCCGGCAGCTGCTGGAGATAACGTCAGCTTCCCTTGCATGTGCTGTACATCTGGCCTCTCACACGGCCGTTCTCTCTCAGCTGTACTCCCAGCGAGTTCTCTTTTGCTTAGCAGGAACCTCGATGATGAACTATACCGATTTTTGATCTGGATATTTCAGGGGCCATACTTTCAAAACTCGCTAAGTGAACGTAAGTACTTCGTTCTATATTCTTGTCTATGATTGGTGGATTTTGCTTGGAAGGCCGTCAATGATTGGCTCATAAACTCACGCTCTCTTAATTTTTTTTTAAAGTATAGGCCCTGTTCTCTATTGGACCATTGATGCGAAATCTCTAATGATGAACTCCGATGCTCATTGAAGAGCATCGATGGTGATCTCCGTGTTTCATTCAGAATTTTCTTTTTTGTTATTTTTCTTTCGTCCGTTGTCGACGAAAGGCTTTGATCTGTTGCACTTACTCTGTGCTTGCGAATAATACTGCCAGGGATCAGCATACTCAGCTGCCTCTTTTGATCATTTCTGTGAGCAGTGGCATCGATGGAAGCTACGCATCTATTCAGGGGCTACAAGTGTATCTTGATCTCAAAGTTACTTGGGGCCTGTGTTATACGTTGTTTATGTTAATCTTTTATTTAATATCCATGGAAAACAGAGGATTATTGCTCTCTGAATGTTTAATAAAATATGACGTTTAAACGCACCGAATGACGTTGAAAGTGATCCATGTGTGTGAGGTAAACTGTATGACAAAGATTCCGTGGAAATGGCGTAACACTTGAAGTTATCTGCTTTGATCAATTTTAGTGCGGCCAGCAAATGCAGCTGCTGCAGTATACCACTTCTCATCATTGTGTGCTTGTTCACAAAAATTTATCTTGGAGGTGGGAGTTAAAAGATCTATCAATATTTATGAAACAATGACAAATCGTAGCATCGAGATGAGAACAGGTTTAGTATTTGATAATCAACGATTATTGAAACTCGAGCTTGGCCCATTCATTGGCCGTATTATAATATCCATTTGTATTATGAGAGTAGGTAGACTGGTAGACCGCTTTCATCGACAAGTTTGGTTAAACGATGATGTGTAAATCCCGTATAGTTTTTCCTGAGTTTGTTAATGGGACAACTCAGTTGCTTCCACGGACTACCTGTTGAACATTCTAATTATTCAATTTTATGAATGCAATGACATGAAATTCGTAAGATGATTAAGAAGTTTGTGTGTGATTCGTTGTCGACGTGCGATGATGACGTCTGACCGCGAGGTTGAAAATAGCAATTGTCAGCATCGTTACAGAACTTTTCGAATTCAACCTTTTAGGTATTCAAATTGGAATTATGAAGCTAATTAATAGTTTTTTCTTGATGCCACTAAGTTTGATAATGACAAAAGGTTTTCAAAAATTTGTTACTCCATTTTCCGTAGTATTTTATCTGACTCATTATCTGACCCATTATCTGATCTATTATCTGACCCATTATCTGACCCATTATCTGACTCATTTTAACAAATGAATGTTCGACGCGTGGAGTGAGAAAATCACAAAATGATTGAACAGCTCCAGTATGCACAGTGTGCACTACTTCCTCCCAGTGCAGGCTGACTATTTCCCTAATTGCTCTAGATGTTTCTACAATGCTCCCCTCTACGTGTGGTCGGGGCTGCTAAGTTCAAAGTTCACGGGCAAAGCTATTGAATTTCATGCATAGTTATTTCTACACGAGCGAGAACGTATGACATTTACGACGCGGGTGATGTTGAAGATGTTGAACGTTATATGTGATATCATCGTTCGTATTGGAGATCATCACGTGTGTTGAATCTCAACGTAAAGAGATTGAACCCCTAAATAGCTCTATACGCTATAGCAGTGATCTCTGACTTTTTGTCAACGGATATCACCTTGAGGCCCCATACAATCCCCGTAGCATATGCCCCTAATGACTTTTACCTATACTATATAGTTATAACTGTACCTGATGTATTTCTGGGTTAGCTAATAACTAAATTACTGTACTTCTCAATTTAACTATCACTGTAGGGCTGATGTGACTATCTGTGAGGCTTACAGCTACAGTTGCAAAACATCGCCTTATGTGTTGAGCTGTCAATATTAAACTTGTCTAATAGTTCAAGTGGAGTATTAAATGATAGAGTGGCACTCGGGTAAGCAGGTGGTTTATCAGTGATACGCGTGCCACAGGTAGCGAACCATTTGTTCAGCGCTCAAGTTAGAAGAGGAGGGAGGAAAGATGTTCTCAAATTGTCCTACGAATATAAATTTCGAAATTGATCGTTCACTAATGCATTCCGCAAGTGCTAACCTTCGTGATGTCAAACTTTTATTTTTTATTTCAACTTGTGTTTAAACTTGTATTTTCTTTCCTTTTTTTTTTATTTGTGCAGCGTACGAATATTTTATACTAGAACGTTTTTTTTTCATATGTGAAACCTTTTCATTGTTTAATGTACTATTCCGGTTAAGGTAGACTATTCGTTTTAATTTACTTGTGCCGTAACCTGGGATTCGCTCATCTAAAATCTGCCCTGCTGGCTGCTGCACAGTTGAATTTCAATTTTCAGTTTATCGATTGCACGTACAAATATTGAATATCTTAATGCGCATCGTAGTGATTTTCGGTGAAAGTAATCACCATTAAACTCCCTTTTTTAAAGGAAGTTACCAGTTCATTATAGTTAACCAATGTTTGTGTGTGTGTTGTTAGGTGTTGTCTTTTAAAATCATTTCCAAAGGTGTATTTATGGGCCTTATTGATTGACTTGAGTGAACATTTGAGATTGATATAAATCCGTCAACTTTTTCATGAATAAACTGGCACCATCAATGCTAAAAAGAAGTCTGTCGACATTAGCGTTAGGCAATACCTGTTGTAATATGAGCTCGTAAGTAAATAGTTCTCAAATCGTACCAGATTATGAGAGGATCTCGGGTGCAGAAGATGCCGTTAGATGCACGTGCTTTTTTCTGGACTGGAGGCTTTACGCCAAAGCCCTCGTCTTGCGCTCAGGGTCGTTGAGGCGCGTCGCCCCCCGCGTGTGTGCACGCTGCAACGTTGTAAAAACGTTGCCACGATGTACATTCTGCCTTGTGAATGCACGTTAATGCATTTTGCCTGTCCTTGCGTGTGGTCACTTTATTTAGGCGCTATCTTAAAACTGTAGAAAAGTTGTTCATTTCCGTGCACGTAGAAATTTGACAGGACTAGACTGAGAACTGTAAGCAGTAATAAAAATTAGGGAATTTTTACTGTAATGAATCTCCTTCTCATCTCTCTAATAACAACTCTGAAGGATTAGATAGGTAATTTTGCAACACTTCGATAAAAACGGTAGAGAATTTTCGGCATCAAAATCTGATGTAGACTTGAATTCTAAAACCCTTATTCAGAAGGATCTCATTGGAATTTTTATTTAATTAGTTGAGATTTTCAGCGATTATATTTAATACAATTATTATTATTGTGTTCATGTATGTTTTTATTATGAAAGGTAAAACGTGAAACGTTTTTCATACAAGACTGAAGAATGACGTGAATTGAAAGCTGTTGTAATCGGCTTACAAAAATTCTGAACAGAAAAAAAACTGTTGTGCTAACATTGTAATGCAATTGGAAGTCAGTCAATTGGAAGTGGAAAAATCACTCTTTATAAATTTAACAGAGGAGCTAAAAAATAAATTTCAAGCGAAGTTTTCTCAGTTTGAATACGTCGGAAAACAGCTTAAACATTTACCGATGATCGAAAAAAATGTAGTTGCCATTATCAAAAATGCGGTCAGACACATGTTCGAGTCTGCCCACTTCCAGAATAAAAAAATATAACTCAGCACTCACTGCAGTGAGTGACAGAGAGCGCATTTTCTCGTCGACGAAAACTTGAGGTCACGGACGGACGGACAGACAGACAGACGGACATGGCTAGCACAATAGTGCATTTTTTCCATAAATAAGAAAATGCGCTAAAAATGTCCAGCTGTGCTGAACGCAATTAATGACAATGACTGTAATTAAGATGAAGTTATGATAGTTCGAAATGTTGAGTCAATGTTCATACACGTGAACTTCTGAACATGAGAAATTTTAGCAAAAAATCATTCCGCTTGTATATCGAGATGTTCCACTGTGCATAACGAACAATCCTCACGCCTGTGAATGCATTAAAAACATTGATCTATTGATAATATTAACACAAATACTAATGTATTCATGTGATGCAAGTTCTCGTAGTTGTGGCGAGTGGAAGACAATTATTTGCACAGAATGTTTATTTTTAATTTTTCGAGATCGAGAAAATTGTTTTAGAAATTGCAGAAAAACTTTCGTGTCGTATGACATAAAAAGACTACAAAATTTAGAAATGGTAGAGTATTAGGATTTGAAGAAAGTGTTAGATTTAAATATTCAAATTATGTCTAGTGTCTACAGAAGCCAAGTATTCCAGCTAATATTTGAAAAATTTATTGGAGGAATTGTTGTTTGTTAACTTTAAGAAATGAATCATCTTGAATTGGACTTTTCTTTCATATAGTCCAGCCATTTGTCACAGGTAACAGGTCACTAATGATCAACAACCCAAGTATGTACCCAGTGCATCCGACTTAAAATGATAATTTTTTTCAAGCGTTTTACATATGGGACTGAAACGCATATTATGTTCGTAAATTGCTTGGCTCATGCAAAGCGAAAATGGTTTCCTATTGTCTACAAGCAGGAAGAGGTCTCGATTCTCTTGAAACGTAGACGTATGCGTATGAATATAATGAGAGAGATGATTATTAGTGAAGTCCCTGCGAATTCCTATTGTCTACAAGCAGGAAGAGGTCTCAATTCTCTTAAAACGTAGACGTATGCGTATGAATATAACGAGAGAGATGATTATTAGTGAAGTACCTGTAAATTTAATGGTTCACCTCGATGCAGGTGTTGCCTGCACCACCTTCTGTCTGCTGTTGTCGCCTCCACCTCCACAGTGCTTGTGGAGTTTACTGAGTCGGCACTTGCCAGTCTTATGCTAGTCGCCGCTGCGTTAGGTTGTGGTTCTGTGTGTTCTCTTAACGCTCATGCCCTGCATTCGCTTTGTACTGGTGATAGTGAAGACCTTGTGGCCTATACCGCAACGCACCATCATCACCAATAATCACCTTTGGCGTGTTAAACAGTGACCTTAAACGATCGTATTCATGCTAACCTGGAACGGTTCAATAATTGACCATTGCGTGACTACAAGTCTGTAAACTGTGCCCTCACTTAGGCCGCTCAGGTTATATCATAACTCACATCTGTTGTATGTCTGCAATTTAGACACTCAGACGCTCGTGGTCTGATCATGTCGCAGTTATATTCAATGGTAGCTCGAATTATCATGAAGAATCCTCGATTTCTGACGCCTTAAACTTGTATGCTGGAAACTGTCGCCTATCCCTCTAAGGTATATGCCACTGGAAACTCTTAACCTCACCTCTTAAACCAGGTCACTATAGACTGCTGCTACCCTCCTAAATCCAGGTCACTAGAAATGCTGCTTACCCTCATTAACCTGGTCACTAGAAATTGTAGTTCACTCTCATTAACCTGGTCACTGGAGACTGTTGTTCACTCTCATTAACCTGGTCACTGGAGACTATTGTTCACTCTCATTAACCTGGTCACTGGACACTGCTGCTCACTCTCATTAACCTGGTCACTAGAAATTGTAGTTCACTCTCATTAACCTGGTCACTGGAGACTGTTGTTCACTCTCATTAACCTGGTCACTATTGATCATGAATTGAAGTAGATTGGTGATTTTTATAACGTTTCCGAGATAAAAAGTTTTCTTTGATACAAGTTTATCCTTTCCGAAATGTCTTTTTTAAAAATGTCTCAGCACCAATGATTATACTTTTTCAATTTTCAGTGATAAGTATACAGCTTTGTTGATGAAACTTGAAATTTCAGTGCTATTTTTTCAGTGATAAGTATACAGCTTTGTCGATGAAACTTGAAATTTTACGCTCAATGGTTATGTTAATACCAATTCGTTTTATTTATTAGTTTACTGATCTTGTTAATTTATTGATCTAGTCCATACCAAACTAGATAGTTACTAAAATCCTAATGCTTACATTGCGTATCTAAAATTTGCCGATGCGGTGCGACCATTGAGTTTAGTTATTGTACGAATTTTCCTGCATTCTTATAAGAATTAGTGTCAATTGCACGAGTCGTGTGGTCAAAGGTGTTATCAATATTCCCTCGACGAGTTATTTATGGAATTTAAGTTCGTTGAAAACGGTACACTAAAGTTCCAGTCCTTTTTCGCCCAAAAGGAATACCTTAGACACTGCTCTTCAATAAAGGTAATTTTCTGCAACGTTTTCCAGGAATTTGTATGTATATTGATGTGCTTGTATATTTGTGTTAGGCTTTTGGGGAAAACTCTAGTGAATATCTAGACGATAATCGTGTCTTAAAAATCACAGTACCACCTATTGTAGAGCTTTTTCATTATTTTGTTAAGAATATCGCTCTTTAGTTGTTAGTTGCTCCTGACAGATCTCCAACGTTCGAATACTTAAGAGTAGACATCAGAACTGGGTCAAGTGGAAAATATTTAGAATACAAATTTTTCTCTGTTTCCTGATTATTTTATTCAAAACCGTGCGGATTTCAGCAATGGTATCCACAATCTTCAATTTTTCTACGAGCTAAGAAATTTAAACTTATCGAAGCGGAACACGAGGCCGAGCCAACATTGATTTGGGAACGGTTCAACGGTCCCATCATCTTTGTTATTTGTTATTTATTACATTTGTAGTATGTAATTTATTTTAGGAAGCTTTATTTAGCAAGTGCGTGCTGATGAGGTTTCCACTGGACGACGCTTGTATAGCGCGTGTACGATCGAGACCTCTCACGATTGCCGGCGCTGCACGCATGTGTGACTTCGATTGTGCATTGCCGCAGCCATCACGATCTTATTTTTGGATTCCTTTGAAGGCTGACAGAAAAATTAGGCGCTCTATTGTGCAAGAAAACTAACCAAGTGTTCAGTGAATGTTGTTGAAAGGAGATTTATCGGGCGTTTGTCATGGTTCAAATGTTGAGAAGAGAACACTGCATGCGTGCGATGAACGAAATACTTCCCGAATAAGAAGAGTTTTAAGTCACTTTGTAATATTGACCATTGCGCGTTAAATTCTTATCGTCCATTTCAGTCTCGTGAAGGTTATTTATGTAGGCGATTTTTTTTAAAATTATAATTAATTTACTATAATATAAAAACGTTAAAATGCATATCAAACTCGATTCTTCACTCCTCGTTTGTTGTGATGTTGAATTGCGATTTCAACGCATTACCCGACACTCGCCTATCGTTTGATCAATTCATTTTCTATAAATTGCAAAGGTGACTGACCTCTAAGTTTGGTTTAGTCACTCTTGTTTGAAGTATCATTGTACATTAGTTGTACTGTTGTAGTATAATACTCATCTCGCGTCTTTTGTTTGTTTTGAAGACGACTTTGCTCTCGATAGCTGGCAATGCTTTGGCACTGAAGCGGGCTCGTTTAGACTCTCGAGTTAACGGCGCTGCCAAGCCGTACTTGTGTTCTCAGCACGCTGTCGTGTGTTCCATTACGATTACTTACTAAGCAATGATCGTTTCTTTGTTTTTGCGATGTGGTGACCTGAAGGACTAAATCGTGTCTACATTAAAACTTGTGCTTTGCAGTACGATATTCGATTGAAACATATAATTTAGGACAATTGCACGCGAAAATGTTAGCTTGGCAATTATCTAATCGTGTCTAAAGATATTTGATTGTAATATTTTATTGGATTAGAACATTTAATCCAAGACAATTGCACACTAAGAGTTGAACTTGGTACTTCTCTTTTGCATGTCTATAGGTTGATTTTTTTTCGACTTGACCTGGTGCCTAAGCAGGCCAGAGGGTGTCAGCTGTAGTGTGGCCCTGAAGAGCAGCAGCAGCAGCGACCTGCGTGTGATGTAACTGAACGAGCGCCAGCTCTGGTGAAGGGGGCTCTTGCTTCACGGTGCCCTATAGCTGACGACTGCTGCTGGCTGCTGGTCGTGCTACTTCTCTATCATTTCTCATACATAAAGCAGTCCCGTCATCTTTGTTATTCTCGAGTTTTTCTAATGGTTTCAATTATCATGGCTTAGAAGTCAATGAATTGGTCACCGTAATAACTGGTGATATTTTCAGATAAATTCGTTTTACTGAATGTTGACCATGTAATGCACTTTCCGGTTCAATTGTTTAGTTAATAAAGATTCTAATATTGATTGTTTATGATGCTTCTATTACGTTGTTGTTGATGCAATTGATGGCGTTAGTGCAGATTATAGAAGGGCTGCTGGAAAGCTGAAACTAAAATCCATGGCAACCAGAGCACAGAGCGTGTTTACCTCCGAGGTCACCGCAGAATTTGTAACCAAGCCCTGATTTTTTATCGAAGGGTATTATTTGATTGTTGGTTCAGCACTGATGAGTGCTGAACCACTAATGTGCTGAACCACTGGTTGCTGAACCACTGATATGTGCTGAATCACTGGTTCAGCACTGATAAGTGCTGAACCACTGTTGACTGCTGAGTGCCCCAGGCCGCATTTTCATCATATCGAGCATTACTGTTGAGTCTCTTAGAGATTTCATGTTTTTTTCGGCAGACAGTGCATTATGCTTTAGATTTTTTCCAGTCATGTATTGCTGTTCTGAGTACCTATTATTGTATTCAATTCCGAATGTGTAGCCACAAAGCAATTTTTGCGTTGGTTCGGAATAACGGTTTTGTCTTTCCTATATAAATTCCATTTACCTTCTCTCTGGTTTAACGTATTTGATTTTACCCTATAGAAGTATTTATGGCTCATGCTTTCGACCCACTGAATTCTTGGTCAGGCTTCCTCTACTTTACCGGGCAGCACCGCAATTCAATTTTTATCGCCCTCATGTTTCAGTAATGACTTCGCCTGGACTTCATTCGATTCAGCAGCACGGGCACCAATTCCTATAGAAGTGACTCCTTTTCCCGTATTTTAACCAGCATAGGTTGGCGTTCACTTGACTTCTGTGCATATTCTGCGTGCGTTATTTCTTCAATTTATCTGGCATGCATTTCATTTTTTATTAATTAATGTCACGGGTTCTTACAACGCCGTTTCTCACTTTAGTCAAACAAACAGAAATAAAACAGATCATAACAGATCCCTAGCCATGTTTACGGTTTGGAGGAGGCAGTCGGGATTAAATGGCTCTTTGGCTGTTTCCCAGCGTAAACTCGTACACGATTCGTTGGAGAAAATCACATTTTGTCACTGCTCGAGGGAACAATTCTGGAGGTTTTTACAGCACTCTAATCGCTTAGAAGCATTTGTATTTGAAACCAAAGGTTTTCTAATTGCAGCTCTCCCATTGAATCAAGATCTGCGCAGCTCTCGGCGGTCAGACTTTATGGAAACTGGGTTCTGTAGGCATCCATTGAGGTCTGCCATAATTTTACCAGTCGCGGTCTTTCGATTGTACCTCGCAATTTGATTTAGGCAAGGACGGTCTATCTCACACAGCTTCGACTTTGGGTCAGATATGAGCTTTACTGAGGACGTTTTTCCTTCTCTCTAAAAAGCAGTTATTACTTTTGAGACAGTACCTCTAGAAACGTCGAGCATTCGGAAAGTTTCTGGCACTCTAGCACCTGCTATACGGCACCTACAATTTGGCCTCCTTGAAAGTCTGAGAGGTTTGCCATGTATAGGTTATAGGTTTGGTTATAAACACAAATATTTACTAAAATATCTGTGCAAGGATAACATAACATGTTCAAAAATTACGATAGCGAAATGTAACGTTTCAACCTTATTTTGTCCAACTTCTTAGATATGAATTCCCGTATTATGCATATGACAACTCGATACTTTTCCTTTCAGCCGTCACCAATTCTTTAAATTACGCCGTGCTTCTAAGTTTATTTATCATGAATTTTCATCATCCGTTGTGAGTACTACAAAGAAGATGGTTTCAATGGATAAGCGCTGAGATCAGTTCCAGGTTGTGTCTCAGTGGCCCATACCTGGGCCTATACTTTCAAAAAAAGTTAAGAGATCTTAAATTCATCAGCCAATCATTGGTGGCCTTTCAAGCCAAATCCACCAATCACAGACAAGAAAATAGTGCGTAAGTGCTTACGTTCACTTAGCGAGTTTTGAAAGTATGGCCCCAGTGGAAGAGGAAAGCGGTACACGCGTGCGTTTTCGTTGACGGTTCCGGCCGTACGTGACGTGTGCTCGTATAGCCTCTTCTTTGTATGACCTAATTTCTCAGCGAGAATGAGCTGTAGCTTCTCATAGTGTCGTTAGCTTCAATGAAATGCATTCAGCTACGTTTAAAAGCATGTGTTAGTGCGGCTTGCCTGAGACGAGTTGTATTTAATGTAACAAGAGTTTCACCTTGTTTTCTACCGCGTCTCTATTCATCATTTAACGTAACTGTCTGATTATAGTTCAAGCTGTTGGTACACATTTTCTAATATTGTTAATTAGTAAGTTATGGATCGATTCGATTTCAATTCAGAATACATCGAAGAATAAATACATTAATGACTGATTCAGATATGACACCCGTAATTTGCTTACAAGTTACCTACTCAATTTGAAAGCTGACTATTTATTCGTATTCCGATTTCTCGTTTCCTCGTTTGAATGATGATTAGAGCTAATCAACGGGGATCAACTTCTGATTATAGGAAGTCATCGAAACTAATGCCTACTTCATGAAACTTGACTTACGATCGCTAATCAGCTTGCTGTCCCCAGAACCTGACATGAAGGCTTGCGTTGTCATAATGAATGATGTATGATCACTTAGTTATTACCATGAACCTGCCCTCACAACCTTTGCTCTATTGTTTCTGAATCTAGTATCATTTTTCCTTTTTTCCTACCAGGGTCGAATTGTGACTGTATTTTTTCCCGAGAATTCCAGACAAATGTTACGTCAAGGTCGTTTTCCCACTCGAAATCAACGTATCTGTACCTCCAACCGCCTTGTTTACGTGCTCCCTGAGTTTTTTGGAATACTAATTGTCTGCTAACTAACAAGGGTTTGGTAGCAGTTCCTCATCAGCAGTCTTGCATTGACCTTCAGAGATTATTTGCCAGGAATATAGCGCCTGTCGACCTTGGGAGCTGAGCTGATCAAATTGCGTGCTCTGCGTGCATCCTCTTATTGCCTACTGCTTCTAGACGAGGCGTAGGCTGTGTGAGATCTACTCACTACGTCTGGAGTAGACCTCTTGGTCTACCAGGCCAGACCATCTGTCTACCATTAGCAGCGTCTCTCCCCTATAGTCGCCTCCAGTGATGGATCACTTTTCAACCTCTGAAGTTCACTAATATGCTTTTATTTTGACTCAAATGAATCTTTGATCGCTTAAATCTTATTTGAAGATTATGAGCGATCTTCAGTGAAAGCAATACCAAGTAATTAGTTAATTTCGCCCATTTTGAAACTTTGAATCTGCACCTTATACAGATCAATACCCGCCCAAGCCTCGTCGTATAGCTCTGTCTTGTTATTCACTCCTCTGTCTGTACTCTCATTTGGTCAGAATATAGTGGCATCTTTGATTAAATATTATCTTGTGTAATTCCGCTGAAATACATCACGAGAGCCTGTTCCCTATTATCTTAAGCCCACAGAAAAAACAAAAGCGTGACACATATTCTTTCTTTATCCCTGCTGCTATAAGAAATCTAATAGATTGTCAAAGCCATGTATTGGATTGAGGTAAAAACAAATCGAACCCAAATTCTGACAACCCGGATAGTCCCACACAACGAAGTTTTCCTCCAAAACTGCTTGGATTGAGCCACAAACATGTCCCAATACCAGTCGCTAAAGTTCCTTCACTCATCGTTGCCGAGTGAAGGTGCTCGTTTTATCTCAAGGACGCTTCTAAATGCTGTTGGAGCCAGGGCCGCTGTTACGTATAGAGAACTATTAAGTGGCGACGCCGAGCCTTGATTCTTATACACCTCGACTATCATAAATCCGTCAATGGAAGCTTTTCCAATTAATATTCTTCAAATTTCATCCAGCCACTCATAAACACGGCGAAATGACTGAGATTGTTATCCCTATGTTTGAACATGGTTGTCCTTGCAGACTTTATGCTCAGTTTGCTTTGATTGGATGATCTAGTTCCTCTCAAACGTATGCACGTTTGATTTTTGATCTTCGACTTGGAAGCAGGCATGTTAATCACTAAATTTTATTGAAACATTAACACTGTTTAGTGCCATTATTTTGCGCGATGGATATTGTAAATAAAAATGAATCAAAATTGAACTGCTACATTGTCAAGCATGAACGATCTTGTATTTTTGTTCAAGTCGCGACTAGTTAGCGTTATTCTGTGATGTGTGTGTTTCAATTGGCAGCTGTTAACAGCTGGTTACCACTCGTTGGAAAATATTTATGCTAGGAGCACAAGCTACTGCTTGGTAGTCGGTGACAATTTGTTTTAACCATCGTGACCTGAAGGTAAAACGAATCCGAGGCTTCTTGGTAAACAAAGCTATTCTTAGTGTGTGATCATTGCTACCCAGCCTTTACTAGGCTCAATCCTGCATTTTGATCGCGTGTAAACCTTGCTTGCTTATCTTTCGTGTTAGTATCATATGGCCTAGCTATTAACAGATAAAAAAGTACCTATAGGAGCAGCGTATTCTTTATTGAACTAACTTATACTCATGGAGTAGCATCATTTGGCATAGTTAACAATTTTGAATTATGTAAAAAATCGCGTGAGATGACGTGTAATATTTAAGACCTATTTATATGTAAATTTTACGGCCGGTCTCCCCAAATTCGATGGGCATGGAATATCTCCCAAC
This sequence comes from Hyalella azteca, assembly GCF_000764305.2. Taxonomy (NCBI): domain Eukaryota; kingdom Metazoa; phylum Arthropoda; class Malacostraca; order Amphipoda; family Hyalellidae; genus Hyalella; species Hyalella azteca. The sequence continues at coordinate 425,692 of NW_025933564.1, forward strand.
GTAGCTCGATAAAACTTGGTACACGTATTCATTAGGACTGAACGGTGATGTTTAGCATGTGACAATTTTTTTCGATTTTGCCTTCGTTTGCGAATTATACGGCTTTATCTAATCTAAAAAATTTTCACGAGCTAAACATCGCCGTTGGGAGGTTAGGTTTCTATATTCAACGTTTCGTTCAAATCTGTACAGTAGTAACGCAACGTCATGACACATACCCTTGACTGCATGGTCGGCGTGGAGACATGCGATTTAATGCGATCATCATACGACACAATTGCGCGCTAAATGGCTCGCTCCCTTAAATGGCGGGTGTTTGTATGAGCTATATTGTAAGTGTGGAATGCCACGTACTTCAGTGCAGGGATTTGATTATTCCTCAAAAACATGTATTATGTAAAAAAAAATAAGTAAGACTTTTCCTCAGCCGATTTCAAGAAAAATTTACAAGTAGCAAAATTACCACGAATATCTGAGAAATGAATGATTTCTGGATTTGATTCGCTTCTACATTTGTTTTAATTATAAATTTTCAGAGGAGCAGGTGTCCAGTTCTCATCAATGAAGCACATCAGCCAGGGTCATAGCACACTCAGGCACAACATACCTTAAGTTTGCAGCCTGGCCGGAGAGGCCTAGAAGCGACTGACAAGAGTCATGTGCTTCACTCCCATCATTTACCAAGAAATTCATACAGGAGTTGGACTTTTATCAAACGCGTTTATTAATGATGGAAAATCCACATAATACGGCTCACATTTGACATGTGTTTTTACGCCTACTAAATGAAGGCCTATTTTACAACACTTCTCTTTAACTTCACTTCTTGTTTGTCTGTCTGTCTGTCTGTCTGTCTGTCTGTCTGCTACAAATCTTGTAATCGAAATTTAACACACTTCTACTTATCCTATCGATCCGAAATTTTGCATACTTGTTTAAAGTTGGAGACAATGCATGAATCAAATGTCAAAATAAATGATTTTAAGAAGTAAAAAAAAAATTTTTTTCAATATTAAAAAAATTGAAAAAATAATTTTGTCAGCTACAAATCTTATAACTGATATTTGACACACTTTTACCTGTCTAATTGATCTGAAATTTTGCCCACTTGTGTGAAATCAGTGACAATGCGTGAATCAATTAACAGAATAAATAAATTTGAAAAATTTATGTATTGAAAAAATTATGTATTAAAAAAATTGAAAAATTAATTTTTTTAATAATCGAAAATTAAATGAGAAATTCATGGTACATCTTTAAGATTGGAGACACTGGATTCTTTGGAAGTGTTGTCTTTAAAAAGTAATTTTTAAACGTATATTATTAACTTTGTTATCTGAACTTGTGTTAGAAATCAAATTTGTCCCACTAATATTATCTCCATTGCTGATAGCCGAGCCATTTGTAGTAGTACTTGTTTAAATCTAAATTTATTAGGTTGTCGAATTCTTTTAGTCTTCATTCAAAAACGTTGACATGCCGGGTAATTTTTCTTTGGTTTCGCGTTTTTTTCTTGGTTATCCATCTTTCGCTAGTGCTTGAAAAATGGCAACGCATTTCGAAATTTTCTAATCAATTTGTGTGCAATGTTTATCAATTGGAGGTTCTGTGACGTATAGATGATATTTTTGTAAATATTCATCAAGAACTTGAATCCACTCATTTTCCTGTGCAAGCTCAAGCCACCAGAATTTTTAGTTTACATAAGTTTTAGTTCTCGAAAAGATGGCATCCACGGGTGCTTCTTCTCTGATGAACTTGAGGCCGCTCAATCCTGCCAAGAAATATTCTTCTGGAGTTGAACACATTATGGGCAAGCGAATGTGCGGGAGGTCATTTAAGAAGGCATATAGTTCGTGCGATGTAACAATTTTCCCGCTATAGTCTAGATGTAGTTGACTTGTGTTTTAAACAAACTCTTGTATTTGTACGATGCTTTTCTAGGTCTCGATATCCAAGTCAGCGTCTTAGACGATTTCTCGGAGGGATTCCATGCTAGACTACAGCGACCATGGGCCGAACAGAGCGTTATTCGACGGTTGGAAATGGAGCATCGTTACATCATTACGTGCCTTCTTGTCGAGTATTTCAGCGAGCTAGTTTTCCGCGATGAAAGAAGTAATTGCGTCATCAATTTAGGATTTCACTAGCCATTTTATTATGTCCACGTTCGTGTACTCGGCTGTCAAGTTTTATTACTTCTGTACAATTATTTTGGTATTTAGAAATTGTAGGTTAAATCCCACAGGCGACGTAGAGGAAAACTCTATTGACCCAGTCGAATCTTGCACACAGTTTTATGTATCTTATCGTTCAATTGGCATTTTCTCAATTCTGGTCCAGGAAGTCAGGACCCTATATGTGGCGTTAGGGGCAACTGGTTCAGCCAACGTAAAGAAATGGAAGGTCACGACTGCTTCCAATCCGTTCAGATATCCAAGGTAAGATGACAAAGACTCTTCGCAACATGATAGACTCACGGAGTGGGATCACCTTATATACGCGCCGACGCACAAATGAGAATAAAAGTATTGGTATGCGAGACTGCGGATCTAGTTATATACTGGGCTCATAACTACAACACAATGTTCTTTCGGTGGGCGGTCTTCCGGATATTGCAGTCTGTAAGTATGCTGTAGGTAAATTTCTTAGGTATGTGATGTTTCAACAGAATAACAAGATGTGCTCAGCCTTGTAAAGTTGGGTGATTTAGCAGTAAACTGAACTTTTCGTCTCGCGATTGTATTAAAAACGAACTCAGGAGAAAAAATAGATATTTATAGGTTCATGACGACGATCAGAAACAAAAACCGATGAAAAGTTTAGTAATGAAAGGATATACAGTGATGAATGAAAAGCCATGCAGGGGGAAAGGTGGGCGAGTATTGTATGCATGAAGGGATGTGAAAGGTACAAGAGCATTTGATGGTAGAATCTTAACGTGGGAAAGATTAGTAATGATAGCGATTTTGAAGGGAAAGATGAGTAATGATTGAGATTCTGAATGAGGGAGCGAGAAAAATACCTAGCTGGTGTTTGAGAGAACACGTACAGGGTTGGCGATTTTTTTGATTTTTTTAAAAAAATCAAAAAAATCAAAAATCAATGATTTTTTTGATTTTTTCATGATTTTTTTGATTTATTTGATTTTTTTGATTTTTTCAGCTTTTTTGTCTTTTTGAAGTATTATTTTTTATGTTGCAATTAGCCTACTTACAATAACAGTATATGGATCATAATGGATGGCTAAAAAGGGCACTTATTGCCTTCAATAATGGCCAACAGGCCAAGGTGGTGTTTACCACTTAGGGATTTTTGGGTAAACAATTATTGATAAGTCTATTCATTAGCTTTGTAAAGTTTGTATGGAGCAAGGTAATGAGCTAAATATTGACCATTTAACTGGCTTCAATGTACAAAAACACTTCAGGAATGCAGATCTTCTAAACATTGACGAGTCACATAACAGATAGGTAGCTGATAGCACAGTGCACAGCACTATCAATAGATCTTCTAGTATTATGTCCTATAAATCTACCAGACTCTACCCTCTATACACACCGACTAGTAGTGACTGACAGCACTGTTCCCATTTAATTCAGACCAATAAACCAATACTAAACATAAACTGAACGATAACCAAACAAATCTCATACGACTTGAAACGAGACTTAAGTTATGAGAAAAGCTAACACTGTTTGAAATAAACATGTGCACAATTCAAATATTTTATATCCATTCACTGCATTTAATTATTTTATACACAGTCTTATAATTGTAATTGTTTTGTTTCTAGTTTTAAATTCACATATTTAAAGATTGAAATTAAATATTTTAATTAGAATACTCGTATTAGGGTGGAAAATCTTTCTAATTGCCTAAAAGGTCAATACAATCTCAACCTCTCAATATACAGGGTGGGGCAGAACTGATTGAGCAGTTTTGAGGTAAAATAAGAGTAATGAAGGTATATGAAGAAGAAAGTTTATTTTCCTAGAGGTTAGTATAACATACCATTTAGAATACTTATGTTTTGAAAACAATATCTGGAAGATGGGGGCCGCGTAGCTGCAACACACTGTTGGAGTCGTTCTCAGAGGAGGGAGTAACCGTAACAGTGAATTCCGATCGCTATGCTGCAATGTTGCAAAATTTCTTGCAGCCCATGATGGAAAACATTGTTGAAAATGAAGCATTGTGAGACATGTGGTTCCAGCAGGATGGGGCTACAGCACACACAGCCCGAATGACACTCAATGTTTTGAAACGCATGATTCCCAGAGGTCTGGTGTCTCTGAGGGGTGATTTACAGTGGCCAGCGAGGTCACCTGATTTGAGAATTTGCGCTTTCTTTCTTTGGGAACATCTAAAAGAAAGGGATTCAGAAGTGGCCCTCACACCCTACCACAGCTAAGGGAACATTATTGCAGCAGAGGTTATGGCCATACCTCGCCATATGTGTGAACGTGCTGTAGAAAACTTCCGAGAACGACTCCAACAGTGTGATGCAGCTAACAAACCCCATCTTCCTGATATTGTTTTCAAAACATAAGTATTTTAAATGGTATGTTAGGCTAATCTTGAGGAAAATAAACTTTTTTCTTTATGTACCGGTACCTCCATTACTCTTTTATTTCGCCTCAAAACTGTTCAATCAGTTCTGCCCCAAACAGTATAAGCCAGCTAACACATTTAAATTGTATATTGTAATCAATATACCGTATAACAAATAGTCATATAGTTAAAGACTACTTATAGCCTTATAAGAATTAGCTAAGCTGCTAGCTACCTAGGTACAATGTATTGCATACTTGATGTCTCTGTACCAAAAATATTCAATTTATTGGAACCTAATACACACTAAAGGCAACAAGTTTATATACCAATTTGTCATTCATAGTACATGTATACTAAACCATGAATAACAATACCTCAATATAAATTAAAGACTGCCACTCAATATATTTAAATATATGAAAAAATCAAAAAAATCAAAAAAATCAAAAAAAATCATGATTTTTTTATAAAAAAAAATCAAGTGATTTAATCACATGATTTAATCATTTTGATTTAATCATTGCCAACCCTGGAACACGATAAGAGTGAAATGTAGTGATTGAAGTTTTATCAGAGGTAGCAACTGTGACTGCGATTGAAATTGCTGAAATATGTTCGGAGAGAATATGGGAGCTGACAGAAACGAAGATAATGGCATGAATATTCTGGAAGATTATTGTAGGTAAAATAACGAAAATAGGAGCAACAAACAATAGTTTTGAAAATATACGAATAATAAAAAACTGATAATAATGAACACTAACCATTAAGAATATTTATCTATACTATGAATCCAGTTTTCAATTGATAGATGATTTCATCGCGTATATAAATTTTTTTTTCAATTTGAATATCTCTCTTAGTCCTGCTGCAGTCGAGGGAAATGCTTATAAATATTTTTAATATGGTATATTCAAACCAGTAGAATGTGTGCCTATTGTCATCTTTTTATGTATAACAAAGATCAGCATGACTGACAAATGCTAAGGTCTGACATGAGGTCTCTACGCCCAACATTCGAGCCATTGAAGTGAATGTGAGGAAGCTCTAAATTCAAAAGATCCCATGCTTTCTCGGTTTCTCCGCATGCTAGAATTGCTAGTGCAAATAGCAAGCATTTTCATTTGTCCAACTTCTACTATTTCTTTCATTATGTTAATAATGCAATCTCCAGTCTGGTTTGGTAAATCCTTAGTAACTCTACTAAAATATGAGCTTTGGCACAGTAATACCAAAATTGATCAACTCTTCAGTTGTAATGTTGTTCCATCATTAACATCATCCATATTAGGACGGATCCTAACTTTTTTATTCACTACTTTANCAATGAACATATTACTAAGACAGTCACCATACAATGAACATATTACTAAGACAGTCACCATATGCTGAACATGTAGCAGAGACAGTCACCATACAATGAACATGTAGCTGAGATAATCACCATATTGGTGAGATAATCACCATATTACTAATATAATCACCTGGTTCCTAAACCTCCTGGCCCGCTGTTGCGTGGTCGCTGCGGTGGCGCCTGCAGCCGTGCGGGGGGACCTGCGAACTCTTCTCTCGCCACCGCCACCTCGGGCGCTGTCTCCTCCGCCGCCGCCGCCTGCGCGGTGCGCTTCCGCTTTTATTTTCCTGCTCCTTCCACTCTCGTCGCTTTCAAACCTGAAACCGGATATTATTTTAGAAAATGATATGTATTCTAAATTTACCAGGAATTTAAAAGCAAAGAAAATAGCCAAAAATTTCAACATTTCTTATAAGAGAAAACGTTTCGGAAAACGCTCCTTTATTCATTCATACTACACAATAAGCAACATCGCTGTAGCATATTTATAATACTAAAACTACGTTATATGTAACTCGATCAATGCATGGTTTCGAGGGCAAAACTTATAAACGATTAGTATAGCCTCGCAGGACTGTCATAACAAAAATTTGTGCGCAAGAAGAGGTAGCAGAATTCAGCAAAATTGTCTCGTTAAAAAAGAAGAGGTAGCAGAATTCAGCAAAATTATCTCGTTAAAAAAGAAAAGTTGCTCCCCTTGGGACACAGATGCTTGTGTATGCATCAGCCTTTCACTGCAGCAGCTACTGCTGTCTCAAGTGGGTCAACGTGTGCAACTGGCAAAACAATGGATCACATCCCAACTCATTCATCAATAGCTTGACTACGATAACGACATAAGAACCATGGTTGGAAGCTGTAATGTTGCGAGAGAGCAATTATAGAAGAGGGCACATGACCTGCTTCTCAATGCGTGACAAAAAAGAAGAAGAGCATCCGTAGAAACGTCGAGTGCAATAAAGTTAAGCAGGGCACGCAGATAACGTGAACTAGCGGAGCTCTCCATTCTTCGGTATACTAGTCAAGGTTCATCAAGGGAACCTTTTTTTTCATCGCAAGTCAACTACTTCGGTATAATACTCGAGATTAATCAATGAAACACCTTTTTCCTTCCCATTTCAACTAGCTTTATAGTTAACAAAGACTAGGGCTCATGAAATATAAAAAACAATCAATTATGCTTCATGAAACGCATGAAAACAGCGATACAAAAATAGACAGTATTAGAACCCACGATTGAGTCTTACCTGACATGTATGTTATCATGTATGTTCAGTAAAAATAACGAAATAATTCTTATTCGAAATAAGGTAAATAAGATATCCACGGAGCTACACAAGTCCATTTTTAAACAGAAGGTGGTCAAAGAGTACATTTTCTTTTGCTCATCGTGAATCAATTCTAGTTGAAGTTTTCCTTAGAGAAAAGATACAATCGAGCTAGCAAATTCTAACAAATAAAATAAAACGCCTGATGCAAAGTATATATAAATGAATATAATAAGATAGATGACAGGCTTATTCAAAGAGATAGGCAAGTGCAAACTTTTAGTACATCAGCTGCGTATAGAAGTAACGGAGTACAGACTCTCACAGCGGTCAATACCGGCTCGCAGGGATAACGGTCTACTGGCTCCAAATAACTGACTTGCAACGCTCCAAATGGCCCTAGGTGAACCCACATACTGCGCATGTTATTCACTCACTGACCTCAACTTATGAAATGACATCTTCACACCCAAGAAAAAATCGAGGATAAAATTCATGATGATCCGATTGGCCACACTGAATAACAAAACTCAATGCTTTTTATACTTCAATGTCCATAGAGATTTTGATTATGTAGATCATTACTTACTTATCTTATTCTAAGTGATGATTTTTAGAGCTAAATTTTTTATCGTGATAAGAACGCAAATGGTCTTTCAAAAATAATTGAAGTGGATGGACTGAAATGATTCTTTGCCCCTGAAGCATTGATCAGAAAACGCACGTATTCAATAGAGAAAGCTTTCGCGAAATAGCACAGGTGCAAGCTTTGGGCGAAATAATGTAAATGACGCTACGTACTCATTAGATGACAATCTGTTACGGGTTTACTCTCTCATTGCCTATAAGAAGTGATAACGTTGTATGTAGAATAGTGTTGGCAACTGCCCTAGCTTGTGCTGAGTTACAGGTTATGGTGAAAGGTGTTGACCCTCGAACGTGTATGAACGAACATCAACCTACAATTCGTCGACGCCCCTCGTCCGTTCCGGGATTATATAACGAGGCGCGAGGACAGCCTTACAGGGAATAAAAGTCAACATCACTTAACTTGAAATGATTAGATGAATGAGAGCTAAAACACGTAGAAACAAAAGTGTTAATCGTGACATGTCATCAGGTGTAAATGTGAATGCAAACGTACAGCTTATGCTTTAATTTTATAGCAGCCACAGCAGGCAAAGAGCGTTTCTAAAAATACAGATAGACGAGGATTTAGAATAGTTTAAATAACACCGTAGAAACTAAAATGAGAGAAAGCACTTTTACAGCAAGAGTAATAATTTTTGTCAACACCCTAACAAAATTTAGAGTCGCCCCAGCTTCTGGTAACCCAAATCAGAAGCTGCCGCGTCTGTAAATTTTCACTGGGCAGTGACTGCAGTTTAAGCCCATGCAGAAACAATAGAGCAATATTTCAATCGAGTTCTAATGACCCCATTGAAAGAGCTGACGAAGAAGAGGTGGAGCAGGAGACTAGCGGTTGCTTGCCACGTTAACAAGAAGAAACATATGGTCAAGGTCATCAACATACAGGTTGGTCGGTTGAGACGACACGACCGGCGATCGGAGCACCAGCTTGCAAAACTCCTAGAAAGTAAGGGTCAAGTAAAGCCCGGTCCACACGCTCAGTTTTACACAACGATTTGTCTGCGCAGTTCTAATCGTTGCAGATAAAACGTTGCGTGTGGACGGGAAAACTGCGCAGTTTTGGAGCCGGCGGGAAAACTGCGCAGTTCC
>NW_025933565.1:0-20251 GCF_000764305.2 Hyalella azteca
TCGTTGACGAGGATGGCTTGGAGGTTACATCGGTAAAATGAAGCGATCATGAAGCAAATGAAGAGCCAGAAAGTACCAAGTATTCGACCCGAACCTTTACTAGGCGTGTCAGCCAGATCTGCGAAAAATATTGCGATGAAAGTAAATTGCAGACTGAACCCTTCTAGAGCCGTAACCTGGCTATTTACCTCTAATACATTCATGCTAACCAAGCCTCAAACTTTTAAAATATTTCTTCATAAAATAACGAAGAAATAACAACCTTGACTCAGGAATATTTTCAGCGCCCAGGTGTAGCCACGGGTTCCCATTTCATACTTGGAGTGTCGACCTCGTCGTGACAAATCATGGTTGCCAGTTCTGTGCATTGGTGGTACAGAATGTTAATATTTTGGAAATAACAAAATTTACTGCTGTATTTTTCTAATTAAAATTCAGCGTAAGGAAAAATAAGAAAAGCGTCTGTCATTTTAAAGCCCTTCTCAAATGATACATTTAAAGCATTCCTAATTATTTTCTGGCGTACAATTATAAAAGGACAAATGCAGACTTGTCCTAAGTCTTCAATGTTATATGGTATGATTTATAGAGCAGACCGACATTTATTGACTTCAATTGAGGTCAATTTATTTTCTCGTTAACGTACTTCAAGTAGGATTGCACCAGATGCAGTGAACTCGTCAAAGCTCCAACCAAAAGAAGTGACGCTAGCACGCAAACCCAAACCTGAGGATAAATTGTCCAACATCAATTGAGATAGCTTAGGACTGAATTAACAAATTGAACTTATTCGAAACTAACCAAGCTAATACTACTACTACTACTAATCACTCTAAGCATCTAGAATTTTCCTTTTTTCGTTGTGCTGAATAGAAGATTACGTCTTACTCGTTCATGTATACCTGCATCAGTCTAAATTCTCATGTCGTAGTCTTTGGTCTGATTCAACTCAAATAAATGATCGAATTTCTTGCTGACTTCCATTATTAATGTCTTTGTATTCTTCCCAAACTAATCTTAGTTCCAAAGAAGAATATACAGTATTTTTGTGTACCTCTAGGCCAAAAGGTCTGGTGAAAATCAGGACGTCTGGTTGAATGCGAGTGATGCGGCGGTAGATCAAGTAGTGTTCGGGCAACATGTAGGCCGGTGAGTAGTTCAAAATTTCGGACCTGAAGATTTGCACAGCGACGGGGCCTAGCATCAGATCAACCTCCTGTATATGGTGTACAGTACATTGATTATCCGTACAAAATGAGACTAACGCACAATTACGATTATTGTATGTTTTTTTATATCCAACTTTCAATTATCAAATTTTCTGCTCAATTAGTGAATAATAACAAATTGCAGAATTAAAATTAAAAAACACATTCGATTATAACGTATCTACCATAACTGAGCAAGTTAAGCTTAATTATGTCCAGCTTCATGTTTTCAATATCATTTAGAAAAATTTGATGCCATGAAGCTGCTCCTTAATTTGTCAGCAACTTACCATTTGCTTTCTGAATCTGATGACTAGCCATTTGTTATTTTTGTAGATAATTTTTTGTTTTCAAAATTCGCTTCATTTTGTTTCCACGCTTCATACATCCACTGTACCGCGGTTCAAATAGACTATCGTCACTTATTAAACTTTTTATGTTCTTGATTTGGTGAATAATAGGCCTATTATTGGTAAAATGCCAGAAAAAGAACAGTAAAACGTAAACAAAAAACATCTAAAAAATTTACTAGTATCACTACATTATTTCTAATATATTGCAATATTTGCAACTACGGTTATTATTCAGAGTAATTTAATGCTGCCAGCTGATGCACTGTACTAAATCAGGTGCCAGTTTAACAGCGAAGTACAGAACACAGACATAAGTCGTCCATCAAATACTTTTCGAATGTTTAATTTCATGCTTTGTTGATGACTAATTTTGATGTTTGTTTATTTCTTTATAAACAAATTATCCCAGTCCAAGTGCAAGCACCTGTAATATTTAATACGGTTGTAAGCATTGCATTAACAACGTAGGTACGACGTCACTAAACAGCTACTCTAGACTAGCGGAGCATAAAGGATGTTAACAAATTAAAAGTCTAGTAAATCGTACTCGTTCCGACGGACGCACACACTGCCAGCACTGAAACTTACATTATCTAATAGCGGGTTGAAAATTTTAATTTCCTTATCCGGTGTATCAGCCTTACAGGTTTTAGTTTTCCTGTATATTCTTATGCAAAAACTTAGTTTGACAGCTGTTATAGTTCTCATTCATTTGAAACTATGGGTTGAAAGGTTTGTTTGCTTGTGATTATTTGATTATTTACCCTGTTCATGACTTTTATTTACCAATATAGGTTTAAATGTGTGTTATGTTAATTTTAGTTATGCTACTTGATTGTACTTTTATTCTAGGATTTTCGAGCCGACTAAGAAGGTAAACTTCGAAATATTTTCTGGAAATATACCGCGAAAATTCTTTGTTGGCATATTTTTAGCGAATTTTTGACAGAAACAATCTTTGATTTCAATTCTATTATTTTTTAAACAATAATTTAATGGCGTCGGTATTGAAGATGAGTCCATGTTTACCTCGTCGGTGATACTAGACATCTCAGGCTATCTACAGCCAACTCGATGTCCCCACCTTAGCGATCTTAATCGCTCAGCCTCCACCAGCCAAAGGCGGCCTCTTCTTCGTACATCAAATATAAATATCTCGACAAATCAACTTGTACGAGAGAATTTCGTACTCATGAACCAGTTTCCTATACAAATTGGTGTTTTACTCTTTAAAATAATACAGATCTGACTATACATTAAGATTTAGCCCTCACCCTTCGTGCCACCATCCCCAAGGCTCCACTGTAGTAGGTGTCGTTTACCCTCCTGCCAAGCACATTGTCCGGTGGCACCACCAAGTGGTAACTGGACAAATCATGCATGAATATTAGGAAAATTTGATAATTATAAGGGCTTAAAACTTAGAAAATAAATTTACGAATAAAGATACATAGTGAAATGTTCTAAATTTATGGAAATAGAGCGGACTTTAAAAACAATGACTTGTCTCACTATTCCTAAGGTGGTGGTGAGCTTAACTTGCATTATTTATTCCTTATGGATTCAAAATCACGGAATACATATTCCGTGATTAAAGGTGACATCAATAAATAGAAAGGCCAGATGATCAACTCAGCCAAAGAAACAACAAATTGTTATTACCAGTTTTCCGATCAACAGTTCACTTATTTTATTAGAAAAACGTACCACCATCCTAGATACTGCATTACCATCCTGAAGACCTCAATGTGGACGCCGGAGATGGGCTTCGTATCAAAATTCACGAAAGCTTGCGACCACTGCAACAAATACGAACAATTTAACACAATTACTAGTTAGTGCCTTTTCAGGCTTAGCATCATTTTTAGTCTCGCGAATTCCGACTTGTCAAAACGTGCACAATACATGTAACCTCGCTGCCAAACATGGGCCAGCGCAATACATCTCTTAACCTAACATAGCCGGCCCTCCTCAACAAGCAGCCGGGGCCCAATTTGACTGTTCAGAATATAGCAGTCGTTCATACTTTTGTATTCATTATTGATGGCGTCAGCTCTGTTAATGATGAAAATTTGCAATGAATACGTGTCGAGTTAACGATGAGTTGCTCCGCCATTTCTCTGGCCAATACATATGATATGATATAGAAGTTGATGTTAATATACGTCTCATTTAAAGACGCAATGAATTCGATTGAAAACTCGTCCAGGGACTTTTATTCCCATAGAAACTATTAATTGGCTTAATTGAAAAGCCAAAAAGCTACTATATGATGGAAATGTGTGGCCAAGAATTTTATCCAACTACTAATCCTTTGCGCGGTGAAAACAACCGTCGTGTGATCACCAGAATATGCGACGAGCCTGATTGTAGAGTCGCTGCGGCCTATGCAGTGATATTCTAGGGGTAAGGAGCAAAAGGATCCAAGGAACAAAAGGAAGGAGCTCCTAGGGCCAAGGAGCAAAAGGAACAAGGAGCAAAAGACGCCAGAACTGTTAAGTAAGTTGCAGCAATGTGAAGCTGTCTCGCAACAAAAAATGTTGAAGAAAGTAAATCCTTGTAAAAATTAATAATCCACGGAATTCCGAGTTGCTATAGATTTTCACAGGTAAAAAGGAGGCATTCATGGCTTCAAATTTTGGCCATAAATAAACTGTGGGAATGCAAGACCAATGACGACTAATAATATAATATATAATAATGACCTCTCTTATACTTATCTTACACTTATAATATGGAGCTCTCGCAAATTTTAATACTAGAACACAAATGATTGTTTACCGTGTCTCCACTCATTTAACTTATTTAGAAATGATTAATTTGAGTTTTCTTCTATGCTTCAAGAGTGTTAATAAAATATACATACTTGTTTAAATAACTGATTCGCTTTGGTCATGATTTTGCCGCTAATATTCTGAAATATATTTTATCATGAAGCAGTTGATTAAAATTTCAATATTTATGCTGAAAATCTTAATGATTGAGTGATTAAAAAATTAGTGATCGAGCGTTTCATTTAAAGATAAATAACAAATAATTTCATTCTCTACAGGAAATAGTGCAAAAAAATGCATACAAAATTGTACGAGTAGCAGCCTTCACATGGAGTTTGAACGCTGTCCTGCAGGAACAAGCAAATGGTCAAGTGTAAGAAATTGTTCCACGCAAAATCCTAAAGAATTTGCATTCAAATCAAGTTATCAGGGCAGCTGTCATGAATGAGAACGTCACAAAAGATTTCACTCAGGATTCCGATGATGAAATGGCCAGTATAATGAAAAATGTAAAAGTGTCCAAATGAGCAATTTGTAACGCCATATCGATAAAACATAAGCAAAGTACGACATAAGTAAGGTTGTAACAAAAGTGGCGGCATTTAGTCCAACAAATATTTGGGCAGTTTGTATATTTTACAAAACTGTTATTTATGTGTGAAAGTCTGCTAAGAAGTTCTCTGATAATTTTTAGAGCAGGAATATCAGCTAGTATCTTCTAGTTGTATGGAAGAATCTATAAGCTGGTAAAATGAATTGAAAATTCAAAATAGTGTCATTGAACTAATATGTTGCCCGGCAATAGGGCGACAAATAATAAATCAATCGAAATACAAATAATCAATCGAACGACAAAATTTACGTTTTACAGATTAAAACCTAAATTGGTCAATAAAAGGCGGCGTAATGTTCAAATCTGGACGTAATGACCTGTTATATTATGTCTTGTTATGCTTCTATTATGGGAGTTTATAACTGATTGAGGATGAAGCTGCGTGGCCCTTAAAATCTTGTTTAATTGAAGCAATCTTCATAAACCATTTAACATGAGCATGCATGCAGGAGGCGTAGAAACGTTCGAGGCAGCAGATTTAATTAATGATGGAGGCGTAGAAACGAGAAACAGATTTAATGATATTTTCGCGCACGGCAGTATACTGTTAAACTTTTACAAGGAAAGAAATAGTGTTTTGAAACTTTTCAAGTGTTCCCCCTCATCTTTTATCATAAGCATTTACTTTTTTCCTTGTTTAATCGCCCTATAATTGATCTACTGATATAACACTATCACGTGATATCAAATTACCTATACTATTTTTTTGGAACACAGATAGAACCTATAAACTCCCACGATGTGATGTTGTGCACTTATATGCATATGTCTGTATTAAGATCGTGGCTGCAAGAGGATTGGTGAGGCCTTATATCATAGATGCATGAAATTCCAGACGTTTGGGTTGTGATGAAACTGCAGTCTTAACCTATGCATATAGATGCATATCAATGCAGGTCGGTATTTGAAGCACATGGCATGTTTTTATCTTACATAAACAGACAAGGAAACGGCATTGTATACGTCGTAAGGATCTCTCTCCTTATTTATCTGTACAAATGTGATACGTTGTTGAGCATCAGAGCCAAAACAGGAACACAATACTCGTAATATCTAATAATGTTTTGATATTGCAATTGTTGAATTCAATTCCTTATTGTAAATAATGTATACAGTAGTAATTTGATTGTCGTTTAATAATAATTTGACATATAAAATTTGAATTTGATTCTTGCTACAAATCTGAATATGATTTCAGTAGTTACGGGAGTCACGGCGACGGTGATGCATCCCGGCGTGGGCTCGAAGGCCTCGAAACTCTTCCCGGTGGGGGAGTTGGGGATGGTCCATCGCTCCATCTGCATGATGAGTGAAAATTATTTACAAATTATTCGATTAATCCGCGTAAAATATTTCCAGGGTGGTTTTGACTGAATCGTTTACGTACATTACATTCAACATCAACTGCCAATGAAATGTTACCACAACATATATTGCGAATAGATTTTGTTGTTTACGAGGTGAGATGAGGTTTAACAGGTTGCATCTGTTCTAAAATGTTTCATTATCTTTAATTAAATTTATATCTTACGCGCACCAGAGATAGCCGTGGTTTAGTAGCGAACAATCCTGCTCAACAAAGCACTTCTGAACAAATGGTTGAATGAATGTTCGTTGGAACAGTTTTGTGGATTTGTTACACCGTTTATATAGAGGAACGTGACATTTGTTTCGTTTGTGTGAGATGTCGATCATTATTATTGCATCAAGATGCTGAATATTCAGAACGGTCATTTTTTCTGCTGTAAATGACACTTAACTCTTTCTGCCGCTCCATGAACAACCAATCCTTGCAATGTCTATAAAAATCGATTACAATATAAAGATCATCACCATACAAAACGAACATTACTAAATCATCTTCAGCTCGGATTTTCAGTCATATTTGGCTTCTCAGTGGGTTTTTATAATTTCCAATGCACGTCTTTTACTTCTGCAAACTAAGCCAAGGAGCATAATATTGTTTATTAATTCAGTGTGATATTCACGGAGCTTGCCCATTTAATTGATTTACATTGAGAGTATCGCAATAGTTTAGTATGCTTCACTTTTTCCTTAGTGCATTTGCTTGCCATATTCTGTGAAGATCAAAATGCGTCGTTTTATATTATTTTGCTTCATGCGTTCTACAACAAAACGTAAATAATGAGAAATCATTTTAGGACTGATAATATAGAATAATTTCTATCAACCCAATTTCACTGTCATAAATTAGGCACTGAAAAACTAACTTATAGCGTAAATTTGCAGTTTAAAGTCATTTGGACATTTTGCCGCGAAATTTGATCCATTAATGCCGCGGTTTATCAGTGATTTAATCTAAATTTAAAACGAAATAAATGAAAGCTAACGAAGCTCGCACGCCAAACCCGTGAAAATGGATATTCACAACACACAAGTCTGAATGCGACCGTTCGATTTATTCTCTTGCGTTCGAGAAACGGCAAACTATGTTGACTTCCGGCTCGGTCGATCCGTTAATTTGATCGTTCTGTTGATGGTATTAGTTCGCATAACTGGAGTTTTGACCGAACGATATGCAGAATTTTTTTAATTAAACTATAATACGTCCATTTGTCATTTTCTTTGCTTTCAAATTCTAGGTTAGTGGTAACCTGAGTTTCTCGAATGCACCGGCAATATTTTTACCCTGCAAGTAACGGTGTTTGTAAGAGAACATTCATGGTATACATGTTGGTTGTGCCATGCACGTCACAAGGTTAGCATCGATTTTTCGAATAAACAAAAGAGTTAATAGCACTTGTTGTAAGTAGGTTTTGTATTACGATTCCATTTTTATGAATTTACCGGTCTGTTTTCAAATACTGACTGACATGAGTGACACTTTACTGCTTGCGAAATTAAGTATTTTATTTTTTAATGTGTAGTGATTCCAGGAGTATTATTATGATAAACCAGCATTTTTATACATCTTGATGTCTTAATTATGTACAATTCACCTGTGATCCTCATCTGATTGTCAACGAAAATTGCAGTAACTGAAAGTAAACATAATCGACATCGTGAGCCTGTTAACCATGCCCTGTTTTAATAAATAGATATCCGATAGTTTCGATAATTTTAAGTTCTGATATTAATAATTGTGACGAGGTGCATATTATGTGATATTTTTTATTTTTAGGAGCACCGTTTTGACCACGTGTTATTTTGATGATGTTCTTTTGTTAGATTAGTGACGCAATATGATTGAATATATTTTTATGACTAGAATATGGAATCTCGTTACCGTGATATTATTTTGTATGACTAAGGAATGCGTAGGCATATTTTTATTTCTTGACTGTAATATGGAATCTCCTTTAAGGGGACCGACCGGGCTAAAATTTGAATATTTTGAGTTTTTCTGTTTCTTATCCCATCTTAAAGGTTGTTTTCTTGCGAATCGAACGATATAAGTATCGTCCCTGTGCGTCGAAAAATGACTTTGTGACAGCTCCTCAAAGGGAGGTGGGTTTTAGGTCCCTTAACAAAACTCTACGAGGATAAATAACGCGCTGGTCACTCCGCAAAGGAAGGCCTGGCATTAAGCAGCCAATCATGGCACTAAAGTGGACGTACCCCTCGATAGTCGTGCTTTTGAGGCGTAACTGCCACCCGTTTTTGTGATTCTTTGCAGTGCATTAGAGCTAGAATTTTTTTGTTTCACCTTCCCTACAAGGATGTCTTTTTTAATCTACCTATCTCAAAAATAATCCAAATATATATACAAACAAAAGACTGATTTTTTATATGTATATGTGGATAATTTTTTAGATTGGTAGATTAAAGTACGCATCCATGTAGAAAGGCAAAACATAAAAATAATTGTAACTTTTATTTACTGTATCTAACCCGTACTAGTTCGGTTAGGTTAATTGCAATAAAGTTGCATTGATATAATTTGAAAATGTTTTATTATCATTAAAAGTCTATGAGTAAATCCCAATAGCAGAACAATAAATATTTAGAGATTTCCAATAATTTTGGCCATTTTAGCGGTTAATATAACGGTGCTACATTTTACTGTAGCGGTAGCGGTAGCGCTCGCTACAATCTAGTGGGTGTAGCGACAGCGGTAGCGCCCGCTACATTTGGAGCATGTAGCGGTAGCGGTAGCGGCGCTACATTTCAAAGTAGCGCTGCCCAGCTCTGCTCATTTGTCGACCGTTTGAAAGATTTTACCGATGATCTGCACCTGACTATGGCTTCGTTCGATGTGGAAAATTTGTTCGCTAGTATTCCTCTTACAGAAACTATTGAAATCTGCCTCAACTCTTTGTTTGAGGATGCGAATGATCTGGTGATCGGTCTTAACCGCAGTCTTTTCAAAAAGTTTCTGGAATTATCAGTCATGAACTCTTTTTTTCATTTCCGCTGGTAAACTTTATAAGGAAGTTGATGGTTTAAGAATGGGCCTTCCCCTTGGTCCCAAACTCGCTAACATTTTCATTTGCTTTCTTGAGGTTTCTTGGCTGGCCGATTGTCCCATTGATTTTAAACCGATTTTTTATAATAGGTATATTGATGATACCTTTCTGATCTTCAAGCATCCCTTTCATGCGGGCCTTTTCTTTGATTATCGGAACCTCAAACATCCTTCAATAAAATTCGCTATGGAATTTGAATCCAACAATATTGCTTGTCGTTTCTCGATGGCAAAATTACTGTCTGGCGGTCGTTTTCAGACTTCCGTTTATCGAATACCGACATTTACCGGCTTGGGTATGAGCTTCTTTAGCTTCTGCTCGTTTCGTTTCATATTGAACAGTTTTCAAACTTTGATATGCCGCGGCTATATAGGGTTTGTTCTACCTTCCATGATATGCATTTGGAATTCGAATTCATTCGTAATATATTTCAGCTTGATGGTTTTCCATAATGCCTTGTGTTTATTAAAATCAAACACTTCTTTTCTAACAAATTTTCTGAAACTGTGACTGAATGCGATAGTAAGAAAATTATTTATTGCACATTGCCCTATTTTGGTACTGCGTCTGAAACTATATCCGGAGAACTAAAGATTTGTTTATGAAATATTTCCAGAATACAAATTTGCATGTTTTGCTGGTAAATAATTTCAAAATTGATTATTTCTTCAGGTAAAAGACTCTATTCCTGCCCGGATGCGATCAAACCTGGTCTATGAGTTCAGTTGTGCGCGCTGCGCATCTGCGTACGTTGGAATGACTTCGCGTAACTTCTACATCCGGGTTTCTGAACACCGTGGCAAGAGCTATCGTTCCAACTTGCCTCTCTCCAAGCCTCCTCATTCTTCCGTGCGCATCCATGCTGAACAGTGCGACGTGGCTGTAGCTGTAAGTGATTTCAGGATACTCGGTTCCACTTCTGGCTGCTCGGAATTGAGAATTTTGGAGTCTCTACATATCTTTAAACGAAAACCGTGTCTCAATAATGCGTTTAGTTCCTATAATCTGGAAATAATGAATCGCTAGGCTTTATATTCTTTTCGTAACCCGTAAGACAAAGTTGTTCCAATCGAGTCCCGTTATGTGATATAATGTTAGGTCTTGTTTAGGTTTTATGTCTGTCTTAGAATCTTGACTGTTGATATGATTTTATTCATTTTTAGTTTTTCGAACTGATGATGGAGCTGGACTCCGAAACGTTTTTAATATCGATATGGTGAATTTGTTTTGTGTTTTCTGAACTTTTAAATTCCTTGGGATCCTGACTGCTACACGTGCTGCGTACACATTGTCTAGCTGCTCTTCTGGGACGTCCGCTGGGGAACGAGTCATTCGTGGTAATAGTAGCGGTGGAGTCAAATCCACAACTGAGTTGTGAAGAAAGACTTGTAGCAGAAGGAAATGGTGACTTTGGAAGCAAATATTGTCTTCAGTGAGCAGTGGTTCATCGGATATTTTTCCAATGAAAAACTCCTTGGTTTTGACATTATTAATCTTATCTACCGAACTACACCCGATTAGGCATGAAAAAAAAAAACTACAGGAAGAAGTAGTAATAAAAAAACTTCAAGGTTGGTTCTTCATTTAGCAATAAAACAACATGCGATGCAACATTCACTTTTACTTATCAATCACCGAAATGGACAGTTATTTTAGTACAAATCAACAGTTGATGCTCAACGTAGCATCAAGAAAACTTCCATGGCGGAATGAGTGAATTTGTTCTTATGGTAAAGGAGATTTTTTGACTCGAAAATAAACAAATGTTGATTAGATGATAAACTCGCCCTTCCCGTTGAATTTAACTAGAAATTTTTCTTGACGATACTGTACCGGGAATTCGTTCAACTTCGATGCCTAACAATATCTTCCATACTGATGCCCTAGAAATAAATACAAACCAACTATAACTTTATATTATTTCTTTAATTTAATAATCCTGAAAATGCTCCATCGTGAAATGATTCATTTCTTAATGGAAAAGCCGTTTCGGTAGCCGTTTCATTCATCGTAATGCCGAGCCATCATCATCAGTCGCTATGCGTACGCTTCCCTTGCATCTTGATTTCGATGACGAAGACCAAGAAGGCGATTGTGACACCTGTGCGGAAAATGGTTTTCATTTTGTCATATTCGCGAATGTAAAATTTACGAAGAGTAACTCATGTTAACTTTTTGTAAAAAAAACTCTTCCGAATCTCATCAAGATGTAGGCATAGAACATAGATTTACGATTATGTTGTAGAGCTCGAACCTACCATCAAATCAAACTTACGATCACATAAATAATTGTTTGGTGCCGAGTTAGAAATTGTCACCAATCTTCAATCAGGTAGATATTAAAGAAGCGCATTGGCGCTGAATCGACGCGTTATCCTGACTGCAGTGACAGCAAATATGGCATCGGCTCGTTACGTATGAAGCTCTCTCAGTAACGCTTGACGAGACGCGGACACCAAATCAATGCTGCATTGCTGTGACCTTAAATATAGTTATAGTTATTATAGCGGTTTCAGCGTTTATTAGGCCGGAGGCCTGTCGCAAATTCTTAACATTGCAGAACATCCACAGCTTGTTGCGAGCTTGAACTCGCAACTGTCGCACAGAGCTGGGATCGAACCCGCACCTCTGTTCCAATCTTGGTACTCTGAACTGGAAAACTGGGCCGCCCTGCCCTGTTCCTTTATATACCTGTAGTATAGCCTCGTTCGTTTCAAAGAAACACAGCCTTGAAAAACAGCTCACACTTAGTTTCAATTATTAGACATGCGGAAATTAGGCATACGTAAAATGTTAATTAAGAAAAATTTTGGGGGCGTTTATGAGTGATCACGAATTATAATCATTCTTGCATTACAATATTCGATATCAGGAATTTTTTGAGGAACAAAGAACATGAGCGACCTATGAAAATCTAACTGTAATCGATAGTCGATGCTAACGTGGCGATATTCACCAGCTCAATGAGGGCAACAATCGGGAATGCGCACAGACACCTACGTGTAGACACCACCAAATTTGTGCGCCAGTTAGCCTTGAAAGGAACGCCTAGCATATTTCCGGATGACCACCAATCAGCCGCGGATTAAGCTATCCGTCGGTAACCTGCCCGTAACACCATCTTGTATTAAATATTAGGAGCTTTACACCACCATATTCTGAAGCGAATAGCCCAGAGAGTAATGGTTGTCCACCACTGAACATTGCATCGAATTCATCACTTCATACCCTGACTTTAGCTCGAACTGTAACTTGCGGACAACGGACTGAGACCAACCAGCCCAGATCGCCAGTAGAACTGCATGCATCCTGCCGTGCACCACCAGACGGGCATTTTAAGCTCACAACATCCGGGTTTAGGTTTCAGAAAGCATAGTTCTGTTCAAAAATCTATCGTCCTTCGACGAGCGACTTCCGCAGCTATGCTAAATTACGTTAATTTTAGCTCACAGCATCTGGGGATAGGTTTCAGATAGCATAGTTCTGTTCCAAAATTTATCGTCGTATGACGCGTGGCCGCTCGACAGTAGGCTGATTCGACACACGGGAGTGGACATATAGAGACGGCTCCGGCGTTCTCCGTCCTGGTGGTGTAAAATTTTTTCGCGTATTGGCAGACGATGCTGGGCCATTATTCTACGTCAGGCTACTTTGCTGTGGGCCGATTGATCTAATTCAATGGATGTGATCTGTCTGAGGGCTTGCGGCTGATAATGTTACAGTCAAGAAGTGTTTTAAGCTACGTTCTTGAGGGAAGGGATCATGATAGTCCATTCAATGCACGGCAGTGGTGGTCTCCGACAGACGTCCCAATAACAGCAATTATTTTAAAAAAATAGGTAGATATTTCTGCACATGCAGCATGTGAATTGCCAGTTTGCATTAGTATAGTAAAGTGTAGCTATGACTGTGTTTATAGGGCCGTTACAACTGTCGCCGAAATCTGAACATCGCAGAACCTTCGCAGCTTAATTGTTACAGGATTCGAACACTCCCCTCCTCACTGCTGCAATTTTGCTGCGCCCAATTAAGGGTGCGGAAAGTATTTTCCACTTTGAATGTCTGGCTAAAAATTGGTAGAAGAATTATAAATTTTCATTTTTAATTATCAATTTCAACAAAAGTATTCAATTGAAAGATATTTAAGGATTTTAGAGATACTTCTAGATAGTATATTAGAAAGGCTGAGTCAAATTTAGTTAAATTATGAAAAAATATAACTCAGTACTTACAGCAGTGAGTGACAGAGAGCGCATTTTCTCGTCGACGAAAACTTGAGGTCACGGACAGACGGACAGACAGACAGACAGACAGACGGACGGACATGGCAAGCACAATAGTGCATTTTTTCCATAAATGAGAAAATGCGCCAAAAATTGAAAGAAATTACCAAAAATTTGGATGTAAAAAGTACTTGCCGCTATTACTATCGGCTGATACTTTCTCGGTGTATAAGAACCTTAACCACCCGGCTAACTATCAGAGTTAACCAGAACTCTCGCAAGAAGCTGTGATCGAATCCAGAGCTCACTCTTTCAGTCGCCGTATTTTGAAATATATAACCACTGGGCCACCTTGCCTAACTTCCTTTCAAACTAACCTCTGAGGACTGAGGTGCCGTGACCGCTCAAAGAGCCGAGATGAGTTAACCACGCTACCAGTAATGCTCCAGGATTAATCACTTATCAGGGATGCACGTCAGCGGTTGGAACTAACTTAACGAAAATGTTGAAAAAGAGTGAGAAAGAATAAATAAAGAAAAGAAAATAACAACGTGACTCCATACATACATACATGCATTCACTCGTACTTATCAGTCATTCTTTTTTGAGAGCTAAAAGCTTTCAGTCTTTAATTTTTGTTTAGTCTAGCCGTTAAATTATTGTCGTTCGCTTGTGTTTTGAATAGCCCCTTTACCATAGATGAAAACATCGTGGAAATCTCCCGGTTTAAGTTATAATGAAAACAAATTCAATTAATGTTTCATGGCATTCAGTGCGCAATCAACTACATCAGTATCGAAGAACAAGCAATGAAACTTAACTGGAAATTCAGTTGCTCAATAGATTTTAACAAATATTATACGCAGACATATTTCATGTTTCAGCTCTTCTCACCTATTCCATAGATGATGGAGAGTCCCAAAAAATCCTTTGGAGCAAAAGCACGGGATCCACTCAAGCTGGTCTGGCGCCTAGTGCACCACGAAGAGTTCCTCAAACCTGCTTCAATGAGATGAGTTGCCACACCAGACTGGATCACTCGAAGAAGCCTGGACGAAACATTACAGAAAAAGGAAAGTTCAATAGAAATTATCACTGTTCAAACACACAGGACTATTAATACCTCTTTGTGGCTAAAAATTGTAAATATTCCATTTTTATGAGATGAAACTTATTATATCATGCATAGACCAAGTCTTGAGTACATTTGGTCCATGGCATCCTGGAGTGGCGAGTTCTTGGGGTATCCATACGCCATGTAGTAGGGCTGCGTATCCGTCGGGACCAAAGCCAAACGGCAAACGCCTAACTGTGATAGAAACAGGTTCAACGGCAGGTTTTTCCCAATTCATCATAAATTTATCTTTCAATGTTGACTATGAAATTACATCACTTCGGTACAGTTAGTGGCGTAATTGTTGGTATAAAAATTTTCAAACTAAATGATGTGATCTTATATCAAAATGCTATTAAGTATTGAGGAAATACTTCTAGGGTGAGTAGTGTAAATTATTAACTGTATCCTAAGCTGATAAGTTTCAATAAACCTAACGCATTCCAGGAGCGAGACACGTGAACGAGGAATGGCTGATGGCTCCATGTGCCTACCTTCGAAAAGTCGGCCGCCATATGGCCCTTCAGCAGCACGTCTTGTGCAACAACTGTGAGACAAGTTTAGAATTTATCGCTAATTGTGAGATCGGAATATTTTCAAATCGTATCAATCCGTAATAGCAATAATTTACCCGGCTGTTTCCAAAATTTTCAGAAAGGATTCGGAACAGTATGTACAGTTTTTAAATTATCTATACATTTATCCACGATAGAAAAACTTAATTTGTCTGCATCAAGGACCCCTTTGTATGAATTAGCTGCCTTTTCAAACGCGTACTGGTGATACCTGAAGTAAATTGGCAGGTATTAGCCACAACTTATTTCACTATCTTAACATACGGATTTTTTATTGATATTAGTGCACATTGTGGCTCACAATCGAAAATAGAATAATCGAGATAATTTACCTGCGAGTTTTTCGCGGAGAACAAGTTCAACGACTCCGTCAGGATCGGCCTGGATGCCGCTTCTCTTCGTCCAGAGTCGAGCGCGGGAAGATTTCGGGTCGGTTATTGATGCTTGCTGCACATCAACCAAGGTTGGACTAAATGCTCAATATTCTCATATATTTATAAGTTCACTAGTAAAATATCAGTAATCATGTGTTCTTGTCTTGCATCTACTCGTACATGTACATGTTCACTTGTAAAATAGTATCTACTAGCATGTATAATAGCATCTACTAGCAGGTGCTTGACTAGCATCTGCTCGTATATATATATGTTCACTCGTAGAATATAATGTGTTCTTGACTAGCATCTACTCGTATATGTACATGTTCACTAGTAAAATAGCATCTACTAGCATGTATAATAGCATCTACTAGCAGGTTCTTGACTAACATCTACTCATATATGTACAGGGTCATAAATATTTAGCGTTACATTGTTTTTTCAAAATCAATACACTCGCAAAACAGTCAATTGTGTCGTATGGAACCATGTCGACTGTTCTCCGGAAGGACCTAAAGTTGTCCCCATTCAAGCATGTCAAAAAACACCAACTGTCTGCTCAAGTTGTTGACAAACGCCTCCAAAGATCCAAGATTCTGCTTTCCCGCATTCATGATGGCACGCTGCCAAACCTCGTTTTCAGTGATGAGAACATACTCAATGTTGAACACCACTTCAACTCCCAAAATGATCGAATTTGGTCGAAGAATGGGACGAAGGATCCCGGGTGGTGACTAGGAAGCAATGCCCGACCTCAGTGATGGTCTGGGCAGCCGTAACAGAGCCCTCAAGGAGTCCCCTCTTTTTTGTTGACAAAGGGGTGAAATTGAATCAGAAGAACTATCGAGATGCCATCCTTGTTGGTGCATTGTTGCCCTGGGCACGAAAGCACTTCAAAAAACGCCCCTGGTCGTTCCAGCAGGACTCTGCAAGATCCCGTGTGGCCAAATCAAATCGATTCAGTAGTGGCTGTCCGAGAATGTTCCCCACTTCATTACCAAAGATGAATGGCCCCCATCGTCACCCGATCTGAATCCTCTGGATTTTTGGATCTGGTCATACCTTGAGAGCAAGGTCTCGACCGTTCACCATAGCAGTTTGGACGCCCTAGAGGTCAAACTGCTGAAGGAGTGGGCCAAAATCCCACTTCATTCGTGACTCTTGTGATGCTTTCTCTAAGCGTCTACAACTCGTTATTGATGCAGATGGTGGACATATTGAATGAAATTGTGGGAATTGTATCTGTGAACCTCTGCCTACATAAATACATTTTTCAAACATTCACAATTGTGTTTCATTTCATAGTTCTAACCACTCAAAGTTGTAACGCTAAATATTGATGACCCTGTATATGTTCACTAGTAGAATATCATGTGTTCTTGACTAGCATCTACTCGTATATGTACATTGTGATGATGTTGGTTTCAATTAACTGGTATAAAGTTTTTATATTTATTCAAGAACAGTTCAGAATCACGATCATTACCAGGTAGACTATTAAACTAAGGAGAGACTATATCTATAGAGAGGAGAGGGACTTCGCTCTGTCCTGAGAATAGCGTCCTGCAGCCTATAATAGCTCAGTCAGCCTCACCAGGACACCAGAGACAAAATCCCTCTCCTGTCTATAGATATAGTCTCTCCTTAGTTTAATAGTCTACCTAGTAATGATCGTGATCTGACCTGTTCTTGAATAAACATAAAAACTTTATACCAGTTAATTGAACCCAACATCATCACATATGGGGGCTTGCCCGGGAACTTAGATATTCAAATTTTGCATTCAATCATTGAGATTCACTTTAAATCTACCATCAGATTGAATAAATTTCATTGATCATGGATTCCCAGTTTATTACTGATGGGAAAGAATTAGGCTACTCTGGGGAAGAATTGCGAAAGTATGTGTTGAAATGTAGAGAAGAGAGGAGACTTAGTGAGGAAAGAGAGAGAGAGGAGAGGAAAGCTGCAGAAGACCTGCAACGGGAAGTAAGAGCCCATGAACGGGAGATGAAGAAGCTGGAGACGGAGGTGGAATTAGCCAGAATCAACGCAGCTAGTGCTGAAACTGTCGCCAACCGTTCTGTGGCTGCCACGAACGACGGTCATTCTGGGAGAACTCTCATCAAGTTGTCCTACAATGACGGCGATGACATCTCGGTTTACCTGCAGACGTTCGAGAAGGTGCGAGATGCTAACTGCTGGTCTCATTCAGTGGCGATGTCTGCGCTGCAGAATGGATTTGCCAACTCCAGGGTATGTTCATTCATGAATTCGATTCCTACTGGTGAAACCTACGAGAGTGTTAAATTGAAATTGATAGGTGCATTTGGGTTCACAATGTACGCTATCTGAAGAAATTTCACTCCTCGAGGCAGGGATCTGAATCTTTTTGCCAGTACGCTCTGAGAGTGCGCGAATATTTCGATAAATTTTGTGATTTAGCAGGTGCTGAAAAGTCCTTTGAGAGCGTGGTAGAGTTAATTCTAAAGGACCAATTAGTTAATTCTGTAGATAAGAGTCTGTCTGAATATTTGAGAGAAAATGATATTTTTCATTTGCCTTTGGATAATGTTGTGAAACTTGCTGATAACTACCAGGCAATTCATGATAGAGCTGATGTAAGGAGCAAGGGGACATTTCCTTCCGACTTTGCATCGGGTAAAGAACCGACTTGTTTTCAGTGTGGTAAATTAGGTCACAGTTCCCGAAATTGTAATGTGAAGGCAGGCAATGCGGTTCTCAATACTTCTAATATGCATGGAGATCATAGAGGGCTCTGTTTCAAATGTAACAAACCTGGTCACATAGCTAAGTTCTGTCGTTCTAAACCTATCCATAGTAGAGCTAATCGAAGTGCGAACTTTGTGGCTAAAGCCAATGGATCTTTAGATCATTCTTGCATTAATTCTGTGGTAAAATGTAAATCAAAGATCATGGTAGATCAATCCTTACCAGTAACATTTTGTTTTTATAATGGGAAGGAAGTCAAAATTTTGAGAGATACCGGTGCTACCACTGTCCTTGTGAAGAAATCGCTAGTGCCTAGAAGTCAGATGACTGGCGAAAACATTTCTCTGAAATTAGCCGATAACCGAACTATAAGTGCTCCTAAAGCTCGTGTGAATTTAGATTGTGTGTTTTTCAAAGGAATTACTACCTTTTTGTTTTGAACTACCTTTTTTCCGAACTACCTTTTGATGTTTTGATAGGAAATATTCCTGGTGCCGAATGTGCATGTACGACTAACCATTCTGTTCAGACTGTTTGTGCTGTTCAAACTAGGAGTCAGAAACGTTCCGAAAATGATTTGGAAACCTCACCCTTGACAGGTAATAAAATTTTGTTCGATTTGACGAGAATTAATACCAAAGATTTGACTGCTTTGCAACGTAAAGATTCAAAATTGCAAAAATATTTTGAACTTGTAGATGCTGATTCGACTAATTTTCAGAAATTTTCACTAGAGAACGACGTATTGATTAGACAAGCCCCCATATGTGATGATGTTGGGTTCAATTAACTGGTATAAAGTTTTTATATTTATTCAAGAACAGTTCAGAAGCACGATCATTACTAGGTAGACTATTAAACTAAGGAGAGACTATATCTATAGAGAGGAGAGGGACTTTGTCTCTGGTGTCCTGGTGAGGCTGACTGAGCTATTATAGGCTGCAGTACGCTATTCTCAGGACAGAGCGAAGTCCCTCTCCTCTCTATAGATATAGTCTCTCCTTAGTTTAATAGTCTACCTAGTAATGATCGTGATTCTGAACTGTTCTTGAATAAATATAAAAACTTTATACCTGTTAATTGAACCCAACATCATCACATACATGTTCACTAATAAAATATCATGGGTTCTTGACTGACATCTACTCGTATATGTGCATGTTCACTAATAAAATATCATGTGTTCTTGACTAGCATCTCCAGACACGTTTAAATGAAGATTGCATGTTTCGTGACCCTTTCTGTAACTTTTGAGATGAATCACAACAGCGCCGGCTAACGTTTTTTTTAATAAATAAGTGACCGAGATTTGCAATCAACAATTCTTCCATGTTCCACCAACCTTGCTAACTGAAGCGGTATTTGGCTCATTTCACGAATTCAAATTTATCGATTTAGTTTGTGGTAAATTTATCGATTTAGTTTGTGGTAAATTTATCGAAGTATCTGCGATTTACCCATAGAAGAAAAAAAATGAAATTAAAAATTGAATTACGCACTTGATAAGCATCGCCATAAACCGTGCCGTTGATCCATGATAACTTGAACTCATCTTGGTTTAGAAATTCCGAGATGGAGTTGAACGGAACCTTAATCTGGAGAAAATGTGAGGTACGTTAATATCACCATTAGCCGACGAATAAATACCAAATTAGAAAAACTACATTCTGATCAAACATCTGTTAGTGGCCATTCACTGCCAGCTAAGGACTATCTTGAACAAAGCAATTTTATACAAATGTATAGGACAGCCACCTTTTCGTTGACGAGGATGGCTTGGAGGTTACATCGGTAAAATGAAGCGATCATGAAGCAAATGAAGAGCCAGAAAGTACCAAGTATTCGACCCGAACC
>NW_025933566.1:0-408 GCF_000764305.2 Hyalella azteca
ACCTACATAATAACTTAACCCCACAACTGAGACCCGCAGTCAGACACCGCGAGCTCAGCGGTGAGGCGCTCAGGGAACAATCCTCCTAGGAGCGCGAGATCCCATAGGACTTCTGACGAGCACAGACACACGTCAGAAGTCCCTCCTGAGGGGAGCTGAAATGAGGCAGGCATGTCCGATCCTGCTCTAAACCTGCTCCAAACCCACTGAAATGAGGCAGGCGTGCCTGATCCTGCTCTAAACCAGCTGAAATGAGGCAGACATTTCCGATCCTGCTCTAAACCTGCTTCAAGCCAGCTGAAATGAGGCAGGCATGTCCAACCCTGCTCTAAACCTGCTCTAAACTAGCTGAAATGAGGCAAGCGTGCCTGATCCTGCTCAAACCTGCTGAAATGAGGCAGACGTTCC
>NW_025933567.1:0-417 GCF_000764305.2 Hyalella azteca
TCAGTTTTGCGTCATTGCTGTTCTACATTTATTAATTGCGTCAGGTTCGCGTCATTGCTGCTACACCATTTATGAATTGCGTCAGTTTCGCGTCATTGCTGCTCCACCATTTATGAATTGCGTCAGTTTCACGTCATTGCTGCAGCACGATTGCCGTATTGCTGCGTCATTGATGAATGTTTGTTTCTTTTCAGTTGATTGGCTGCATTTTTTCAGTTCATGAATATCAGTTTGGGTATTTTTTCAATTGAATGACTTTTAAAAGTTGTTCCACCTCCGTGGGATGACGAGAGTTCTATAATAAAATTGAGTTGAGCGGCGGCTGATATATACGTCCGACCTTCGATCTACGACCATTGATCTACGACCATTGATCTACGACCATTGATCTACGACCATTGATCTACGACCATTGAT
>NW_025933568.1:0-2308 GCF_000764305.2 Hyalella azteca
TTTCCATCGTTTATATCTTGGGAGGAACTGGCGCGTAGACGCAGTCTCCCCCTTGCGGCGTAGGCTGGAGCACCGCTGTGTCGATGCCGTTAGACTCGAACACTCCGAGCACGGTTGTCTGTTTAGAAAAAACAGGTTATACATCATGAAAAAGTTCTACGGGTTTATGAACAATGGGGTCAAAATCGGTTATTTTTAGTTTATTTTAGAAAAAAACAGAAAAACTAGAAAAAAACAGGCTATACATCGTGAAAAACTTTTAAGCGTTTATGAACAATCGGTTATTTTTATTTTATTTTAGAAAAAAACGAAAAAGTAAGAAGAATCAGCTTATACATCGTGAAAAAGTTCTACGTGTTTGTGAACAATGAGGTCCTAAGCGGTTATTTTTATTTTATTTTAAAACAATCAGCTTATACATCGTGAAAAAGTTCTACGTGTTTATGAACAATGGGGTCATAATCGTTTTTTTTTTATTTTCTAATAGAAAAAAACGAAAAACTAGAAAAAACAGGTTATACATCATAAAAAAAATTCTACGTGGTTATAACATTGGGGTCCTAAGCGGTCATTTTTATTTTATTTTAGAAAAACGAAAAACTAGAAAAAAATAGGTTATACGTCCTGAAAAAGTTTTACGTGGTTATGAACAATGGGGTCCTAAGCGGTTATTTTTATTTTATTTTCGAAAAAAAACGAAAAACTAGAACAAAATGGGTTATACATCGTGAAAAGTTCTACGTGGTCATAACAATGGGGTTCTATGCGGTTATTTTTATTTTATTTTAGGAAAAAACGAAAAACTAGAAAAAATAGGTTATACATCGTGAAAAAGTTCTACGTGTTTATGAACAATGGGGTTCTAATCGGTTATTTTTATTTTATTTTAGAAAAAATAGAAAAACCAGAAAAAAACATCTTATACATCATGAAAAAGTTCTACGTATTTATAAACAATGGGGTCCTAATTGGTTATTTATATTTTATTTTAGAAAAAAACAGAAAACTAGAAAAAAACAGCTTATACATCATGAAAAACTTCTACTTGCTTATGAACAATGGGGTCCTAAGCCGTTATTTTTATTTTATTCTAGCGAATTTGCGAAATATGAGTAATTCTTCTTACATCATGAAAAGTTCTATGTGTTTATGAACAATAGGGTCATAATCGGTAATTTATTTTATGTTACGTCACGAGTCGAATTCTTAAATTCGTACTGGATTTTTGGAAACGTAATTGTTTTGGAACTATAATATTATACCATTTATTAGTATTTTTCACGCGTAACATGACGTTTTAATTAACTTATCACTATGCCTAAATACACGTGTACTTACGAGCGTGTCAGCGTCGAGCTCCTGCGTGCGTGACAGCACCCACGCGAACTGTTCTCTGTAGTCCCCAACCTGTGGCATACATTTAATTATATGTATAATAATAATTAATGTATACTAATAATTAATTACCCTATTACTGCATCTTTCATCAGAAAGCTTGAGAAATTAAACTCAAAAGAAGTTCTCAATAAAAAGGGCAGTATTTTTAACCAAACGTAATAATTAAATGCAAACAATCTGATATTATATATGCGCATATAATGGTAGAAATTAGGCAAGCAAACGATCTAATTTATGCCCACTTAATGATGCTAAAATAAATGCGATCTTATAAATAGTAAGGGAAATGTTACATGTGCTAACTTGAGTAAAATTAAACCACTTAACCAAAGTATTGTAACTAATTATTATGATAACTAACGGCTCATACGCAACTTTAATTTAAGGTGATCGTAAGATGATCCCCGTAGATCAAGTAAGTTGTCGTAATATGATTTTCGATGGTGTAAGATGATGTACCGTGAGTTACGATTAGCTTACGCATTCTACTATTCCAACTACTCTCATTAATTGACATGCTCAGCTTGAGACCAGAAATATGTGAGCCGTCCAGTTTACGGTGAAAGTTTAACTTACGATGATGGGAAGTGTGCTGAGCATCAAGTTTCGGATTCGAATAGGTTGTCAAGACCTCAGTTTCATCATGCAAAATTCACGGTGTTAACCTTCTTCCGCCGTATGTCACTCTCCGGAAACATACAGTGGGGGGAAATAAATATTCGTACACTTGAAAAATCGTATTTTAATGTATGTAAGTACACAAACTTAACAGGAAAAGTGATTTAAATTATGTATAGAGATGCATAGTATTCAAAAATACTATCAAAAGAAATTAAATCTCAATGCAACAAAAAACAATGCAACATGTTCACTTTTCGGGTGAAAAAAGTATTCGTACAAAACAATAAAT
>NW_025933568.1:2456-3206 GCF_000764305.2 Hyalella azteca
TCGCTAAGTGAACGTAAGTACTTACGCTCTATTTTCTTGTCTATGATTGGTGGATTTTGCTTGAAAGGCCGTCAATGATTGGCTGATGAACTTACGATCTCTTACCTTTTTGTGAAAGTATGGGCCCCGGTTACTCACGGCAGGCGGTAAAGGGTTAATAGGAATGAGCCTTCATGAAAATCTTATACGTGTTAGTGAACTGCGGCCGCCGATCAGTCGACACTACGCGCAAATTAGCATTGAGTAATTCATCAGGGGTAAAAATAAACTGGAGTCTACGTATGAAAATACACTAATATAAAAAATCGCTTACATACTCGTATTTTAGCATGTACCGTCATCTGCTTAGTTGTTGCCATGCCCGTTTTTTCAAATATTAAAGTTTTTTAAAGTTTTATTAGACTTGAAATGGTTCAACTTTCAATAATTATCTTTAACCTCAACGCGCTTACTTTCGACGAAAGTTTAAAACTGTAATAGCATAATTCAATTTTATACAGGTTTTAAGTTAGAACCCAAATAAGCAGAAATAAACGCAGCTGCTAAAGACACTGACCTGCGCGCAGCTGCTGCCGCAACACTGACCTGCGCGCAGCTGCTGACGCAGAGCTGACCTGCGCGCAGCTGCTGACGCAACACTGACCTGCGCGCAGCTGCTGACGCAACACTGACCTGGGCGCAGCTGCTGCCGCAGCACTGACCTGGGCGCAGGCGTAGACGCAGCTGTAGGTCTCGTAGTCGGTGGCCAGG
>NW_025933569.1:0-412 GCF_000764305.2 Hyalella azteca
TATCATATAGACTTGCAAGAATTTTGTCTCAGTAACTTTTACTCTGCTTAAATATTACACCAAGGGAAACAAGATACAAGATTAATAACATGCACATAACACTCGAAAGATAATGAAATAAAACATGAAATACATTAAGGTACAATTGTAAATGACTGATTCTACTGGGTACTATAGCTAATGTTCTGCGGCCCTCTTCAGCGATATATACATATTTCATCCCAGGTTAATGACTACTAACATGCCCTGCACAGTGCCTCACATGAGATTGTGGACTCGACTGAAGTTCCAGCCTGGAGCTTCTTTTGACCAAGTTGGTCTAGCAAAGAGAGAGTTAATACTTTACAAAAACAAAACTCCTGTAGGCTCATCTCTGAAGGATCAAGGGTTTAAATGAATTTAAGGTGAACAG
>NW_025933570.1:0-296 GCF_000764305.2 Hyalella azteca
CTCATGAACTATTCGCAATGTGAATTCATTCATAATTTAAACTACCAAATAATGACAACACAAAATATTTTTTTATTTGAAAAAGCGACTCTGACGTTTATGTTTATATGAATGAGTAGCGCTAAGGATATTGCTGAATTTGTAGTATTACTGAATTATATATTCATTAAGCATTTAATTTTTTAAACATTTTGCAGTTTTAGTTTTTTTTAAAACATTTTGCATAATATCTTCATTAAGAACATATGGGACGGAAAATCAACTTATCTTCGTTCATATAATTAGTTTTTTTTTTT
>NW_025933571.1:0-476 GCF_000764305.2 Hyalella azteca
CGGCTCGAAGGTGTTTATTTGCGAGGCGGGCGTCGGTTCCCTCATCCAGGAAATAACTTCTTGATTATTCACGATGAACACGTCGGGCAGCTTGGCCATGGCGTCCAGGAAACGCTGGTGATGAATGTGATGAAAATTGGTGATTAAAAACCACGAGTATCGATGAATTATCAGTGGTGATTAATGTGATGAAAATTAGCAATTAAAATCAACGAATATCGATGAATTATCAGTATTGATTAATGTGATGGAAATTAGTGATTATAAGCCTCGAGTATCGTTGAATTATCAGTGGTGATTAATGTGATGACAATTAGTAATTAAATATCACGAGTATCGTTGAATTATCGGCGGTGATGAATGGGATGAAAATTAGTAATTAAAACCCACCAGTATCGATGAATTATTAGAAAATGCAGGGTATGGATAAATTATAATTGGTGATAAATTAGACCAGGAGCGATAAAAATTAAAAT
>NW_025933572.1:0-1530 GCF_000764305.2 Hyalella azteca
TTTTTAACCTAATAAAAATGGCAAACCTCTCAGACGTTCAGAGAGGCTAAATTGTTGGTGCCCGTATATGGCAGGTGCTAGTGTGACAGAAACTTTCTTGATGCTTGACGTTTCCAGAGGTACTGTCTCAAAAGTAATGACTGCTTTTGAAAGAGAAGAAAAATCGTCCTCCGCAAAGCGCAGGTCTGGCCGAAAGTCAAAGTTGTCTGAGCGCATGGGTAGCGTTGTCTTTTTTAGCGATGTTGTCTCTTTACCTAAATCGAATTGTGAGGGACAATCGAAAGACCACGGCTGTTAAAATTACAGCAGACCTCAATGGACACCTACACAACCCAGTTTCTATGAAGACTGTCCGCCGAAAGCGGCACAGATCTGAATTTAATTAAAGAGCTGCAATGGGGAAACCTCCGGTTTCAAATACAAATGCTTCAAACCGTTTAGAGTTGTGTTAAAACCTCCAGAATTGGTCTCTCGACCAGCGGAAAAATGTGATTTTCTCTGACGAATTATCGTTTACTTTATTTCCAACCTCTGGCCGAGAGTACGTTGGAGAGGGTTCAAAAGAGGTCTAAAGAGGGTTAAACAGGGATTTAAATAACGAAAGAGGGTTAAAGAGGATTCAAGTTAAGACTCAGTGAAAATCTTTCCGGAAACAATTCACAATTTGTAGAAACTAATATCTTAGAGTATTGAGGTTGTAATTGCCGCAAGAGGCGGGCATACCCCAGACTAATATATATTTTATGTATTT
Source organism: Hyalella azteca (assembly GCF_000764305.2). NCBI lineage: Eukaryota > Metazoa > Arthropoda > Malacostraca > Amphipoda > Hyalellidae > Hyalella > Hyalella azteca. The sequence goes on from NW_025933572.1 coordinate 752, forward strand.
CTGAGGCGTTTCCTTTACTTAGTGCAACCCCTGTAGATGGATGCACTGCAAAGTTACCTGCATTTGATGTACCGCTATCATTGTCATGCAGAGGAATGCAGTGTAACGTACCTCCCTCATCTCAAGTTTTCACTGTAACACTAAAATATTAGAATGTATTAATAAAACGAGCAATATTTAGAAGATAATAAACAAGATATATATGCACTTGTTGGTAAATACCAACAAAGTCTTTGATATAAATATTTATTCCTGTCGAAATTTGGAATATCTTTCCTGTTAGTTTNTGGGTTAAATAGTTTTGTGTTGACAAACTGAAAAAGTTGAGATAATCAGAAAGCAAGATCACGTCAGAAGAATGAATTTTACGAAGCGCTAAGTATTAGATGCTGCGTTAATTGGCCGATGTTGCTGTAATTCAAGAGGGTAATCTTATGAGAAATAAGTGAAATGCAAACAACATAAGTTCTTAAGTAATAGGGCTGATGTGGTTTAACTAACGTCCGAGAACGCAAGATGGTCCCCTAGATCACGCAAGTAGGTCCCCTAGATTACGCAATTTAGCCCTCTAGATCACGCAAGTAGGACTAGATCACTCAAGTAGGCTCCTAGATCACGCAAGTAGGTCCCCTAGATTACGCAATTTTGCCCTCTAGATCACGCAAGTGGTCCCCCTAGATCACGCAAGTAGTCCTCCTAGAACACGCAAGTAGGCCCCCTAGATCACGCAAGTAGGCCTCCTAGATCACGCAAGTAGGCCTCCTAGATCACGCAAGTAG
>NW_025933573.1:0-89867 GCF_000764305.2 Hyalella azteca
TGTAACACTTGCACTAACCTAAAAACAAGCTTGGGTGCCACACATTATTTATCTCATTACCCTTCCCATTAAGGAAAATATTGAAAGGTAATAATTTATGTGATTCTTAATTAGACAATCACTAATTAGGGGCAAAGTTGCTGACCTTTTCCAATCTTATAGACTCCCCGAGCTTGGGAGGCCAATGGCCAGTTACAACGACGATGTCTTCCGCTTTGACGAGGAACTGCTTGCCCATTACGTGCACCACGGCGAACAGACGGCCTGCCCGGCCTTCTTCCAGCTGCTTGTTTACTGCCGTCGTCACCGCTGCAAAACACAACACATTCTTGAAAAATTCACATAATTACTACAGAACAAAACACAATTTATTGGGAAATCATTTGATTAGTGCCAAATCAAACAGAATTTCTTCCAAAATTCATACAATTATCACAAGTATATTGATGGTCACTGCTTTACTTTATTAACAGAAAAAAAAACAGGTGTAAAATATTTGAAACATTAATGATGAGGATAAGTTCTCTGAGCACCAGATGCCCAAGAAGGCTGATGCTAAAAAAAATTCAACAAGTTCTCTGATGATCATAACTGTGGGTGACAGTTCTATGCTCCGTGCGGTATCTAAGGTGTGTAATATACAACTGTCTAGTCAAATGATTTTGGGGCACTCAGCTCCTGAATCAAATTCCAGTATCCAGCAATTCTCTCAAAAAATAATAAATGCTGAACCATTTCAGTTTCAATGTGGAGACTGGAGAGTAGGATATGTTCTATTTCTCTCAGATAAATGATAGGCACATTTGTTCATGATGATGAAGAGAAATAGAGAATCAAGGCAAGCATAAAACACAAATTCCATTCTTTTAGAAACCAGAATGACTTGGGATGCTTTAAATAATCTGTCTCCATACCAGATACCAACTTGTTAGCCAAGTACAAGCTATACTATATGGAGATGAACAATAAGTACTTGAAATTTGTCTATACTTGAATTAAATCATGAAGATATCTGTTATAACACCTTATAAAATATTTTTCAGGATTGATCAATTGTACTTTGCCAACAATTTTGTATAGGAACTGTACCACAAATAGGTTGGCAAAAATAAAGCTAGTGATAAATAAAGAATGAATCTGTAAAAAAATAAGAGATGAACAGCTATGGTGATATAAATTATAAATTAAATGGGAAATAAATGTATCTTTTAGGATTTTGCACACACTTGTCTGAACAGAAATTTTCAGAATTAGCCATTCAAGTATAAGATTTTGAAGTCAACCTTATATATATTTCATTTTTAAATTTTGTTGTGTGGCATTAAATTTTTTTGATTAACAAATTTGAACAACAGGTATTCCAACATTCATATTATTAGCTAACATGGTAACACACCTGGAGATAACTGTTCATGTTTCTGCCATCCTTCTTCAGTTGAGGGAATTTCTCTCAAGTTCCACGAGCGTTGAACGGGACGGAATTTGTGAGGTTGTGGAGAAGGAGATGCAGTTTTTCTGGCTTGTTTAATTTTAATATTAGGCACAAACTGATCAATGTAAGGCCGGTCTCTCTTAGGAGGTACATTGCCTTGAAATGGAGGAGGCATGACTGCTGCTGTAGCAGATAATGACAACAGTCGATGTTGGCACAGGCATGGTAATTGCATGCATGATGCCAATCTTGGAATAAGCATATTCATTCTGAAATTTTAATTTCACAAGAAAAAAGATTGATTTATTCAACAACTTCTTAATGTTTAGGAATCTGTTAGCCCATGCCTGCTCTTTTGTTAATAATTAGATAAGCAGTAATTAATCTAGCGGAAACCTTGTGGTTCCAAATATGGCAGGCAAACTCTGGTCATGGCATGATACAGACATGGAATATATCTACTTGGCAAGCCATGACTGAATTTTTTGAGCTGTGATTTTATGGATTTAACAGCTATGATTTCATTTCTTCGAGCTGTGATTCCATACGTTTGTGCCGTGAATTCCATATCTCGGTGATGAAAAGCCATTTTTGAGCCGCAAACTTATTTACAAAGTCCATGCACGTGTTACCCCAAATCTATAATTTTACCCTAAAAACAGCAAAACTAACATTTGTCTTCACTTAAGTGGCAACTGAACACATGATAATGAACTCTGACCGCTCTGATGTGACTGCAGCTATGCAATCTTCAAGGAAAAATTTTGGGTTGACCAGTTATTTTGTTCTGCAGGATATTTTGGAAGGAGCATTGAAGTACTGTGGATTGTGCCATCATTGTGGAAGTTGAAAATTTTATGAAACGACATGTTTGCAAAGTGCAAACTGCATTTTTTTTTTTTTCAACCAAACAAAAATGCATGACATTAGAGCCTTGAGATTTCACACCTACTGAAATTATATGATATTAGAGCTGTGATTTTCCAGAAATAGTATAGTGCCGTGATATTATTGTGAGTGTCATGATATTATTGTGAGTGTTGTGATATTATTGTGAGTGTCGTGATATTATTGTGAGTGTCTATATATGACTTTTCCAGCCCTGGCTTGTTAGGAAAATGTTTTTTTTGCACTAGCAGCCAAGGACTTCATTTGGCTTATTTACACACTACCGAAAATATTTTTCTAGTCTTGAATACATTGGGATCAGAAACTTAATAAGGAGTCTTCCAATCAGGTTCTTAGCTAAAGAACTTAGGAAGATCTGCCATCATTGTATCATGATGTGTTGGTGTTTAGGGCTGGAAAAGTCCTATTTTTTTCTGAAATATTGTGGCTCTAATATCAAATAATTTCAATAGGCAGGAAATCTTGCAGCTCTAATGTCATGTATTTTGGTTTGATTGAAAAAATTGCGGTATGCACTCCAAATTTCCAACTTCCACAATCCACACTATTTCAACAATCCCGCCAAAATTTTCTGCACAACAAAACAACAACAAGTCAAACTGAAATGTTTCCTTATAGATTGCGTACGCTTCTACAGAATCTCATGCTTGAGCTGTAGGAGCTCTATTTGAGATTTACATGGGTATTTTATGACATTATGAAAAACTTATAAGAATGAATACAAACACTAGTACTATTGTATGGTTTTAAAATAAATTCATTTCTTGGTGGTTGCAGTCATGTCAAAGCGGTCAGACTGCATTATCACGTGATCAGTTGCCACTCAAGTGAGAACAAATGTTAGCGTTGACTGTTTTTAGGGTAAAATTAGAGATTAGGGGTAACACTGCAAGAGACTTAGTAAAAAGTTCATGGCTGCCAGCTCTTAAATTGCTTTTAATGGCTGCCAGGCTGAGATATGGAATTCACAAAGAAATTGAATCAGGGTTCAAAGAAATTGAATCACAGCAGGAAAATCCATAAAACCACGGCTCCAAAAATTCAGTCACTGCTTGCCAAGTAGATATACATGTATTCCATCATTTTCCATGCCTGTTGGTGTTTAGGATCATAATAATGCCAATTTGGATTTTGGAATATTGAAAAATTTCTACAAAATTGCAGGTAAAAACAATTATTCCCTAAATTGTGAAAAAGTGATCTTCAAGTTTGAGCACCAAAATACATATACACCCAAGCCTAAATTTTGAGATGTGTTTTGAATAACAAAATTTTTGTTTAATAGACCTGAAGCAAATAAACTCATAGACACACTCATGACTCATCTTTAGTCAATCTGACACTTTGCTCACTCATACTGATACTGTAATTGTAGCCTAATTAGAACTACCTAGGGTAAACGCGGTATATTCCGACATTGTGGGTAATTCCGTCACCTCTCTAGTTTTTCCTTTATATTAAGCTTTGTTTGAGTTCCATGCGTTCGTTGATGGTTGAAATGGTGACGTCATACATTTGCGCGTCGAACTACTGCTAAAACACTAGGTCTTGGCCATCTAGCGAGAAAATATTGAGATCCAATAAGAGACAATGCACGCTACCCAGTGAGATCATCGAAAAATGTGTCAAATTTGACAGTTGACCTTGCTCTACCAAATAGTGATTAACTGTTTGCATAGGAACAATATTATGCTTTGAGACTTTTAAATACGTCTGTGAATATATTAGGAATCCTTTAAGTATACTTGTATTTGCTGATTTCAAGTGGTAAATAAATTAATAGATGATTAAGTTGAGAAATGGATTTAGACACATGAAAACTAATTCCGTCACAACTTGAATTGGAAACACACAGATCGTTCCAAGCTGTGTACAAAAATTAAAATTTGCTTAATTAAAAGCTTAATAGTTGTTAATTAAAAGCGCAATTAAGTAGTGTTCAATATTCATTAGTGTTCTAATTCAAAGCCGTGTTCAACGTGTTGTATTCCAATACAGCTCACACAGTGAACGGAATTCAAACATGTGGATGACGGCATTACGTATCGGTAGAATTTGAAGCATGGACGGAATACGCCTCACCACGTGCCTAATATAGCCACGCACACACAGTGACGGAATATAGGGCTTTGGTAGGTTTGTACCGTCAACCGGGGTAACTCGGGACTGGCGGGGTAATTCGGGACAGTCCTCCGACACGGCGTAAAACTGTTATAGTAGCAAAACTAATTGGAATATTGCAAAACTAAAAATAGTGGCGTAAACATCAACATTTTTCCTATCTATGTAGTATAAAGGCTGTCTCTTATACACATCTAGATGTGTATAAGAGACAGGTNAGCGGGTCATCTCAGCAACTGCAGTCCCAATAGCGGGTCATCCCAGCAACTGTAGTCCCAATAGCGGGTCATCCCAGCAACTGTAGTCCCAATAGCGGGTCATCCCAGCAACTGCAGCCCCACTAGCTGGTCATCCCAGCAACTGTAGTCCCAATAGCGGGTCATCCCAGCAACTGCAGCCCCACTAGCTGGTCATCCCAGCAACTGCAGCCCAACTAGCTGGTCATCCCAGCAACTGTAGTCCCGATAGCGATGTTAATTCCTCTGACTAAGTCCATAAGCGATGGAGTTGCACGATTAACCTCGTATTTTTGCTCTCAACATGTCTGTGGCGATGAGGGTTGTTTCGATCAACTTCCACAGCAATCAGGCGCAAAGTCTGGCCAAGATTCAGCTTACAAGCGCAGCGTATTGACATGTAGGAACTCGTCCAAGCTCTCCTACATGTACAGCTTTTATTTATTTAGAGACACATTATTTGTATGACGTATAAAATACTGTTTACCCATCAGTTGTGCAAGTGTATATTGCTACAAAGAATAAAACTTCCCGCTAGTGAAGAGTTCTAGACCCATAATTAAAATTTTAATGTGTATCACAGTACCATCCTTGCTGCGATGAAATAGAACGAACTTTCAGCTGACCGCAACGCGTAACTAACCAATATTACCATAATTTTTGAGAAGTTCGTGTGTTTCTCAGTCATGAATAATAGTCCTGTCTCTTATACACATCTAGATGTGTATAAGAGACAGACCTGGCAGAGCACTGTATCGAAGGAAAGCATTCCACCTTGGGTGGAAAGCTTTTTTATAAGTGAACCTCCATTTCTAGAATTCCACCCTGCAGTTTACTGGTCTACTTATAGGACTCAAAAATGAACTTGAGGGAGAGTCTAAAAAACTCTCTGCTTTGCCACTATGCTCGATGCGTCCTTAATGTGACGGAATATACCGCGTTTAGCCCACATAAAATTTGATGTTCATTACTTTTACTAGTTTTAGCTTCACAAAATCAGTTCAAACTGAATGTCCAGAAAACAGCTTTAAAGAAAGTGTAACCCAAAATAATATTAAAATTGCATTTCCTATCCAAAGAAAATTTCAATTAAAATTAGCTAGTGCAAAGACAAAGACACAAATACCTCATGTGAAATTGTAAAATTAGTTCAATTACTGGTACTTCAATTTTCAATGCTTGGTTATGGCCATTATGCTCCAAACTCCAAGAACGACCTGTGAATCTGTGGCTGAGCTAGTTTGCAGCTTGGGATTCAATCATTCATTCACTGAATCGTCTGAATGATTCATTGGAGCACTCAGCAGTGAGTCAGCACTCAGCAGTGAGCAGTCAGCACTCAGCAGTGAGTCAGCACAGCAGGCAAGGCTGGCAACTTGGCAAGCAGGTGTCACCGACTCACTGTACAAGCAGCCAAATTGAGGCATGATGATTGATGCCCTGGTTGAGCTGGTTCTAGACCCAGAGACAAAACTGGTTAGGTAGTTGTTACTGTTAGCATAGCCTGGTGATAGCCATAGAGTTGTTAGCGCTAAAGAATAGTTTGTTTAAATTATGGTTGAAATAGGCAAAGCGGGTAAAATAGACTAAAGGTTCTTTAGGTTCGCATACGCCATACTATGAGTGTGACATAGTCTGATAGTTATTAGGTACATAACTCACATTGCCTACGGCCTACGGGGTGACGGCACGACCTACGGCAGTCGATTTACTCGGTACGGGTTAACACTATATTGTCAATAGCATGTTAACCATGTTTTGATTGGTTGTTAACTTATAGTCGTATTATACGCGTATATAGCTCGGAAGTAATTTTTCTTGCTTGATCGCTTTGATGATAAGTGGAGCTTCTGAAACGCGATCATGTAGGTAGCCCCACGTCCGACAGACTGACGTCTCAACGTCTGTAAGGGGATTCCGTTTCCGTCGTTGCAGCAGTCTCAACAATGCGCTCCAGAATCCACATATTATTGCGGAACCTGCTCCCACATAGCGATCCCTGAATTAATATTCGTTTATCACATCAACCATGGTTGACCTAGTATATAGTTGAACCATGACATAAACAATCATTTTTCATTGTATTTATCACACCCATGTAACTAAATCAAATTGCAGCTCAAAATTTTCTGTCGAAAAAATGAAAGTTCAGAGTACCAAGATTGGCGCAGAGAGACGCGGGTTCAAAAATCCTAGGAGGAGATAGATTTCTACAGTACCCCCTTTTTTGGCCGTTTTCTATGAATTTCACGTTTTCTTTCATTTTTTTCGAAAAATTCACACGAACAAAAAAATCTTAGATTTCGGTTTTACATATGTGTACCAAGTGTCAGAGTGATCCGTCTGTAAATAGCCGAGATAATTTTTAGGGTAGACGCTCCCCTTAAGAATCGGCGACAGGCCTACGGCCTAATAACGCTGAAACCTCTAATATTATTATTATAACTCATCGACTTACACGGAATGGCCTAATTGAAAAGGATTTAAAAAAATCAATATTACGTACAAAAATTAGGATCAGTAACTAAATCTGATTTCGTGGTTTGATTAATACATAATTTGGCAACATCAGACGTAATAAACAAAAATGCAGCTTGCACGACAATTTCAGAGAGTTAAATGATCTCGGTGATCTCGCAAATCTATTTTGTGAGTGACAATTTTTTTTTAAGTCAGTATTAAAAGATAACACTAGGATTCCAGATTCAATTGGATAATGTGGATTGGATTTCTCTCCAAGTATTATGGCTGAAATACATTCTCTAAACTATTAGAAGGGTGAAAACTACATGCCTCGTATGCCGGTAAACGTAATACTCAAAATAAAACTTAATAAATTTCAGGCAATATTTAACAATTTTAATAATTGGAACGGACTTAACAAATCCAAGCCGCAAACGCTGCTCGTTATCAATTGCAGTGCATCTTGATGACGTAGGCAGGCAAAGAAAACAATATCGACAATATAAAGATGCAAAGGATAATTTTAAGACATCAAATGTGAATAAAACGTGAAAATACTAAAACTTTCAGATCATTCAGATAACATATAATATCCACACAGTTACTCATCTTATTCATATGTAATACTAAGTGTAGTCGTAACACAGACGATACTAGTCAAAGCATGATGAAGTGGTACCCTAAGCGGCAAATTGCGATTTTAATTGCAGTTGCAGGCAATTTTTCAGCAAAGCTAAACATTTCTTTAATGAAAACGAATAAATATAATACTAGATACAAGTTCTATCATCTTACTTACGACAAGGCACTCTAATAAAGCACACACCATATTTGGTATTTTAACAGGATAAATATAATAAAAAATACCTTAGCATGATCACAAATAGCTGAACTAAATAATATAAAATCATTCAGAAGTCCACATTAATGTTCCAAGAGACCGGACATGAAAAAGTGTCCAGTTTGAACAGTCATGAGAAAAAATAAGAGGAAGGATAATTTACAATTCCATTAATTTTAAACGGGGCGATATACAATAACAAAACAGGTCATAAATGATTTAAGAGCAAGACATGGTGCATAATTTGGAGGCATTGACATGATGGAGCGCAAATGAGCTTTTATTGTTCAAATGAAAGAGAAGTTTGACACTGTAATCAAGAGAGTGTTGCCACTGTATGTAAGTGCTAAAATTTGATACAAAATTCCATTAGAATAGAAACAACCTTATTACGACTCTCTCTTTCAAATCTCCAACAAAGTATTAATAGGAATTAGAAATTATTTTAAGAGAGCGCTTACAAACTCACTGGTAAATTCACCAATTTTGACGCTACGTCGAAACAAAGCAAGTGGTTGCTGTGCAGCGAGTAGTTAACAGATAGACACGCATGTATCGTTGTAAAATAAAGCACAACTTGGAAGCAACTGTAACTAGTTTTTATTTAAAGGGAGGGGATGGCTGAGCCTCCTTAGATTTAGGATCATATTTAATCTAATAATGACTTGTTGCATGATAATTTATTTAAACTTATATTCAGGCAATATTATATTGTATTTGTTAGTATTTTTCAATAATAATAATTTGACAAAATTAACATAAATTTATCTAGATTGGCTTCAGCCCCTATAATAAGCTTGATAACGCCACTGTCTGCTTGATAAGGCCAATAATCTGAAGCTGTTCAACCAAAAATATGCAAAAGTTTTTAAATTCCATCAGCCAATCAAGGACAGCTTCTCCCCACCAATCACAAACGAGAAATCGACCACTGCATGTGCTTAAGCAAATTTCGATATTGCGGCCTCAAGGCTTCAGCAATTTTTGGTACAGTTATAACAATTGTTACGTAGAATGTAATACTGCAGGCATTTCTGTTCCTGCATCAACATTAGCAAGTTGAACGCAATAATAAACGTTCCTTCATACGCAGCATATGCTAAATAGTGAATGTAATACTAGAGGTATTTACTGTTGCACCAAAGGCACTGTTGGGCTTCGCTCAATACTCTAGATATTTATTGCCGTAGCAAGAAATACCGAGAAGATTTACGCGATATTAATATCGATGTCAATAAATATCAACAAGTATAAATTGAATTACGTTTTGCAGTTGGGATTCCCCAAGCAATCATGCTAAACAGGACACGGGCTCGTATTAACCCACAGTCAACATTCAATACAGGGCAATTTGAAGAGGCAATTTAATCACGATATTTGCAGCAATAAATAAGTCTGATGTAGAAGAAGGTACAGGAGGAGAAGTTAGGCATTCTTGAGGAGTGTCTCGGCTCTGGTGTTGGCTTGCTTTATCCGCTCATCGTTGGAAGCGGCCTGCAAAAAGTCAAGAGAATTAGAAGGTTTTTGGTAGTCGGGTAATTCAGCTTCTTTGCATTAATAGGGTGGAGTTTAGCTGCTACACAAAATGCAATTCATCAAAGGTCAAACACTTACAAGCGCAGAAACTAAGAACATATCAGGCGATCCAGTGGACGAATGTGCAACCTCGCAGTCGTGTATTTAGTCATTAATACACAGATATATTTAAGTCTTCTAATAAATGAAATCTTTAATTTTAATGATATGGATCAATAAAATCACTAAGGAACTCAAATTTCGGAATTTTACAAGAGAGATCGGAGACAATGAACGATTTAAGATCGGCATAATCACGATAAAGGAGAGCAATCTCAAAACCACTAATTTCCAACTGATGAAAAATTCTACGATAGCATTTATACAGCAAAAATGTTAAAAACTTTTCATGTAATTACGTCATAGCCAACACAAAGCTTGTGACCACAGACTTGAGCTGATGATCTGGTCAAAGTCGGAGGGTGTTCACAGGAACAAATTTTATGTACAGAGTTCAGATTTGTTCAGTTACTGATTGTTCTGGATGAGCTCAAGATCTTGCACAATATTGAAAAATTTAGAAAGACCACAAAGCGGTATATATTTGTATATACAAGAGTAATACAAAGCAGTATTTGTATATACAGCCGTCACGTTCACACACTCCGTCTCCAGCGATATATGAAGCAGTGACTCACAGCGAGATATCTCGACTGTCCAGCTCGTTGAGGCAAATCGGGGCACAGACATAAAATGTATTTACAGTTTATGAATAACGTAAGTATTCAGCAATGTATTAAGTCGTGGGCTTCCGCTGTAACATTAATGAGTACTGATGTGACTTTCTCAAAATGAGTCACAGGATGAATAAAGAATGAAAAAAAACTTCGATTTCTTCGGTTGATTCTGACGATTTGTACATACTCATACCCTGTTTTTAGTTACAATTGACGTTAAGAAGACATAGATTTGATGGGGTTTTCATACACCAATATTTCTCCTATGGAGCATCCATCTTGTAGAAGGGATGTCACTCGGCGCAGGTTAAGGGAACCAAATACAAAACATCACACGTTGTTTGTTCCTTCACCTAAATACAAACCTCAATAGTTGATTGTTCTCTAATTGAGTACAAAACTTTTGACGACAAAAGCACCTGCAACTCTGATCTCTGGCAAGGGTATATTGTTGATTGAACATAGCACAGCCGGAATACCTTAAAGCACCTGTACAACACTGACCACCCTTTGCATTTCAAAACAAAGCACAGCTGCAACACCCCCAAACCACCTGTACAACACTGACCACCTCCCGCATTTAAAAAAATATATAACTCAGTACTCACTGCAGTGAGTGACAGAGAGTGCATTTTCTCAGAATCGTCGAAAACGTGAAGTCACGGACAGACGGACGGACGGACATGACGAGCACAATAGAGCATTTTTTCTATATATGAGAAAATGCGCTAAAAACAGCAGCTGCAACACCCCAAACCACCTGCTGCAGACAGACCACTGCGCTTCCAAAATCCTCACTAACACACAACAAACGTAATGCTCCTCTGAAGAAAGACAACAAACGAAGCAATAAAACAAACACTACTACTCTGCAATAATACTATGGAGGAGACGACGCCCCTACCAGGCAGCAGCTATTTGGTCTTGGGCGATGCAGGCTTCCTGATAAGGCAATTGGCGCGCGTGTTGGCCACTTGAATGCGACCTTCGTTAGACGCGCCCTGTGCCCATCAATTCCACAATATTTATCAACTCTTTGTTTAGTTTAGTGTTATTATTGTTATAAAGACGGTGAGCGGATAGAGTGCGCACAATTTCAGACAGTCCCACTGTCCCGGGATATGAAGCACATGATGATAATGTTGGGTAAGCGTAACACTTATTAATTAGCTAGTAAAATGTTCATATTATTTGTATAATAAATTATTATACAAATAATATTTGTATACCAAATTTATACTATGTTATTAGTATTGGGGAAGTCTATAACAGTGGCCGGAATACAGCCTGCAATATTGATGAATGCCAGCAACATATTTACGGTTCAATAATGCAGAAATAATCAACTTGATGCATCTAACAATGTACTGACAATTCTAAAGAGAGCACAGATACCGTTTAGATGTCGAGATTTGAATATTATTATTAATCATAGAAACAACACTTTTAAGGAATTAAATAGTTGATGCACATGCACATGAAAAAATGTAGGTCAAAGTTGCAAACCATTTATTGGAGGATCCACTAGAAAATCAACATAGCAAAAATTAAAGTTGAATAAAAATAAAATAAAAACAATACTTCAGATGAGAAATGTTGCATGAAGCAAAAAATTGTGAAAAAATGTAATAAATGAAACTTTAATTCAATTAAGTGTAACATGAAATTTCACGTTAAAAATTGAAATTTGAATTTAATTTTGTATGACATGAGCTCTATAATGTAAGATCAAGATAAATAATGGATAAAATAAGATATAAAATGAGACTTCTATACATAATTTGGAAGTTGACAATAAATTGAGTGTAAAATACCTTAGCATCAAGGCGGGAGATTTGTCTGTTCTGACTGTCCAACTCGCTGCCCATGTCGACGGCCATGTTGCGCAGGTTGTCGATCATGCTGCTCACCTGGCCCAGGTTTTCCTCCATCTCGTCTTCACGCGCGTCATTTGTGATCCTGCAAACAACTTATATCATTACATTCTGGCATACAATAAATATTATTAGTATTAGCATAGATATTAGTATTCTTGTATTGAAAGTATTGCTGTTTCAAGTATTGGTGATTGATTAGCAGTAATGTAAGGCAGTTATATACCTTGTCCTAGAGTCAACGTGTGTGTCACAGAGTTGTATTCTTGCATACATTGAATAAAGTTATTCTGATATGAGCTACAATAATATTACACTTAGACCTCTGTTACAATAATTGAACAATAATATAATAAAATAAAAAATACCTGATGGATGACATAACATATCTAACATTAAAAACATAACATTGCTTACATCAAACTTTTGCGTCCATAGTTTCAGCTTCAAGCAGTTAAGCCTCACCTTTGCAACTGCTTTTACTGCACGCGTCTGCCAAACTTACCAAAGAACAGAAACTGATAGAACTGGCAACTACTGCTTGTCTCAAAGTGATCGTCCATTTTGTACTCACCTACATCTATTATCAATATATGGGGTGATTTTCAATGTATGGGGTGATTTTCTATGTATGGGGTGATTTCCAATGTATGGGGTGATTTTCAATATATGGGGTAATTATCAATATATGATTCTGTGTGGCTTCAATTTTATTTGTTTTTAACCTTTCAGGGTGACAAGTTTTTACTTTTTATCAATACTTATTACTTCCAACTTTGATTACCGGTATTTTTCAATTTTATTTGTTTCTAACCTTTCAGGGTGACAAGTTTCAATTTTTTATCAATACTTATTACTTTCAACTTTGATTACCGGTATTTTTAAATTTTATTTGTTTCTAACCTTTCAGGGTGACAAGTTTCAATTTTTTATCAATACTTATTACTTTCAACTTTTGTTATTTTATGTCCTATAACTCTATAAGGATGACGCATTTATTTCCAGCCTATAATTATAATTAAAAAGTGTTATGGGTTACAAATTAACGTTATAGTTAAGGATCATGATGATATGGGAGCACCCACCGAGCAACCTGCATGGCACCAGAAGGGACTGCGTTGCGGTCCTGCAGGAGGCGACCAGGCTGCCCCTCCACCACACCATCCCCCTTGTCCTTCCAGGTGCTGTCCTCTTCACGAAACTCCCGCAGCCTGATCATTCAAGTTTTATTTGTATTATGTTGAAGTTTTATTAGTATTATGTTAAAGTTTTATTTGTATTATGTTGAAGTTTTATTAGTATTATGTTGAAGTTTTATTTGTATTGTGTTGACGTTTTATTTGAATTGTGTTGAAGTTTCATTTGTATTGTGTTGAACTTTTATGTATATTGTACTTGAGTTTTTGCATATATTACTGAAGACTTTTGCATAATCATGATTAATGGGACTTGGAAATTAAGAGAATTTAGATGCAAAGAAAATTAGAAGAAAATTATTACACGTCCCAATAAAAGCATTTCAGAGGTAATGCACTCATATTTGCATATTAAATATATTCACGAATTGAATTATCACTGTCTGAAATATAAAGAGATTGTTGAATTTACTTACAGCCACAAAAGAGAAGTAAAACTATAAAACTGGAGGCTTGAAAACCAGAAATATATTGTCATCAATATTTTGAGATAACCATATGTTAACAAATTGAGGTCATAATTTTTACTAAATAAAAATAATAAAGATGCCATAATTTTTTACAAACATGTGTTTACATATCCAGTCAATAAGTTAAACTAAAATATATTGCAATAGTTTGGCAGAAGTTCTTTTTTTATGCAAGAAAATAATTAATAAGAAGCATTCTCTGGACTATAATAAATACATACTTTTTCCATGGCAGAGAAAATATCCCACAACATTTCTCCATGCCAGAGAGATTCTTCTCGGCTTCCTTCATGTCAGCATTGATTTGGTCCATACCTTCCTCAATGCGATCCAGTTGTTCTGGCAGGGAGGAGATTATACATTATCTCACAAAGATCACATATAATCATACAAAGATCATACATAATCATACAAAGATCTTACATAATCATACAAAGATCATTCATAATCGCACAAAGATCATATGTAATCATACAAAGATCATATGTAATCATACAAAGATCATACATACATATAAAGATCATTCATAATCATAGTTCCTCAGCAGAAATTTTTTTAGACTTTTAATTTTTGAGTCCTATGAGTAGACCATTCAGTATCATGGAAACTAGCATTATCATACATAAGATTTTGAAATAAATTTTGAACTAAACTAGTGAGTTAAAAATCAACCGGTTTCAAAAAAGTATTACATTTGCATGTATGGACTCAAGTACAACCCTGAAATTGTTAAATACTCAGCATCTAATGTGGATAAATGTAATCCAAATGCATGCTGTCACAAAAAAATGTTAGTAACAGGAGGTGAAGACGTAGTGTTTAGTAATAGCTTATACAACAAGTTACTCTTATCACTCCCTTACGATTCCATTCTATTATGATTGACATCATTCAAAAATCGTATGAGAAGTGTCAACAAAGAGCATTGTATAATTTTCCCTAATATATCATAGGAAAGCAAGCAGCAACAACATGAAACTTACAATAAATTCAACTGAACACTATGGAAAATTGTCAATTATTATCTCAATTTTTTTTTAACATGAGATATCAATTTTTGCAAAATTTGGGAGGCAGAC
The DNA here is from genome assembly GCF_000764305.2 of Hyalella azteca. Classification (NCBI taxonomy): domain Eukaryota; kingdom Metazoa; phylum Arthropoda; class Malacostraca; order Amphipoda; family Hyalellidae; genus Hyalella; species Hyalella azteca. Next base: position 14,874 of record NW_025933573.1, read on the forward strand.
ATAAAGAACGGAGAAAAATAAGAATACACTTACCTACCTAATCATCAATGAAAACTTAAAACACCTGCAAAACTTTGTTAAGCAGGAGAGGTTGCTGAGCATGAAAATGTGCACAAGCAGCTGTAACACAACATGGGTTGATGAGCATGCAGTTAACTTGCAGATACAAAAAGCTTAATAAAGCTAATAAAAACTTTACAACTTGACTAAGCTCTGAGAATGAAGGCATGCATAATAAAACTGTGACAAGACAGGCAGTAGAGCATGAAGGCATGCATAAGAAACTGTGACACAAGACAGGCAGTAGAACATGAAGGCATGCATAATAAAACTGTGACACAAGACAGGCAGTAGAACATGAAGGCATGCATAATAAAACTGTCACATGACAGGCAGTAGAACATGAAGGCATGCATAATAAAACTGTCACATGACAGGCAGTAGAGCATGAAGGCATGCATAAGAAACTGTGATACAAGACAGGCAGTAGAACATGAAGGCATGCATAATAAAACTGCGACACAAGACAGGCAGTAGAGCATGAAGGCATGCATAATAAAACTGTGACACAAGACAGGCAGTAGAACATGAAGGCATGCATAAGAAACTATGATACAACACAGAAAATCAAGAATCCCAGATAATTTGGTCAACCAAATCAAATAATTACAACTTACACCCAAAGTTAATTTACCTCAGTTTTGGAATCACTATTTCAAATGATTGAGTTAAATTTAAACAGCAAAGTAAGGAACAAACTCAACAAACTGCCACATAATGAGCCCACAAAAAAAAGTAAATTAAAAAATTTAATAGAAAACTCTATATCTTTCTTCTTGTTCAATTTTAAGGGATCATGGCCCACTAAAGAACAGAACACATGTATGTTTGTCTGTAATACTCTTTTTGCTATAAGTATATGGAAACTTGCTCTCAGTTTGAATAAAAAGCAATAAAAATGAATTTGCTTGTTAAAGTGAGGACCACTCACCACTGAACTCTTATTTGAATATGAACTGCAATAATTGAAGTCAGAAATGTCCATTTTGGGGTAGAGGCATGATGCAATAACAAGTATGTTTTAGTTTGTACATACAAGTTTCAAGCCCCAAAAGAAGGCACTTCGAAACATTAAATGAAAGTCTGGAAAAATCAGTAGAGTAAACAAGAGATTGTAGAAATATGATTCTTAGCAATGAAATGGGATTGTTTTTATGTATGTCATGCATAGACTGCACATTTCTCCACAAAAATGTGCCCTTATTTGCTTGCATTGTAAGTGTAAATCATACAGTAAGTCTTAGCACCAACACAGTTAGAACTGTATTGCTGTTTAGTGAGCACTTTACTGATGAAAATCTTACCCCCTTGTTCTCCAAGCATCACTAAAGTCTTCGCTCCAGCATCTTGGCTCTAAATGAGGATAAAGTATTATATTAAATAGGCTGCAAACATTAATATGTTCATTGCATACACACATACATCATTCTAACAAAATTTACATAATTACAAACACAAAAATTTGAGGTCAGTTGCCAATGTGGGAGAGGTCCAGGCCTAGTAAGGATTCAGAGAGATATGAAACTATGAACAGAACTACAAGTGAAACAGCAAAATGGTATGATTACTAAATGAAGAAACAAAACCAAACTTTGTTAACTCCATAAAAACTTTGATTGATGACTAAAGAAACATGATTTTTTGCATAAGTGTTGTGTGAGATGGGTATTAATGGTCTAACTTTCCTTTTGTGCAGACTCACATATTGCAAAATGAGATCTTGCATCAATGTTAGAAACAATACAAAAGTGTATCCAAATTTTTGAAAAAAATGTAAATGCAACAATGGAATTTTATATAACTAACAAAACTGTTAAGGAAATATTCTGTCGTTTATTCCATTGGCAATACAACCTTCAAAAGATAGAATGGAAAGAGGAAAATTTCAAAATAATACTGATATAAGGTATGAAAACCAATATTCTGACTACGATAAATTGAATGATGAAAGAACAGCCAAGAGGTAAAATTTTTACATACACAATTGTTTCAACAATGAGATAAAACTGAAGGAAGTCAATCAAACTAGTTTGCCAATAACAACTTCACACAATGGGATCAACACAATTTAAAAATTATACCTTCAATGATCATTGCCCACTTCACAGGCAATGTACACCATTTAAGCTCAACAAGCATAACAGATAAACAAGAAATAATTCCATCAAGTGAATATGCTGCCTCACCTCCCTGCTCGTCTAGACCAACAAGGCTACGAATGCCTCCTTCCTTGGCCTGAGTTTGCAGCATGGAAGTAAACACAAGAGCTTGCATTCTTATCATGTCATGAAAACCTTCCATGTCATCACATTGTAATACTGCATCACCATGCATGATCATATATAATAACAAAACAGCAAAACTACACTTAACAATAATAACCCTAAAGGCTTTCAAGCTGGTCATAGTTGAAGCTAAAATTTAAATGCAACAAATAATGATGCCACAATGAAGCTGCAAGTGTATGGTGAAGTTCCATAAGGTGCTCTGATAATGAGCAGCATTATTAACACTGAAACACTACAAACTGAACAGGATTGATAATGTTAATCCATAAATCTGTTTGTGATTTTAAAAAATGCTTTTAAAACATAATCTCAATAGAGCCAGTCAAGATGATTTGTTGAATTTATGATATTGATTTGCACAATTTCATATAAGATAATAAACAGGATGATTATTGCATAGTTATAAAAAAATTAGAAAAACCTATAAATACATATTATTAATTAAAGTAAATGAAATATCATTTATTACATGCATTACTATCAAGATATAAATCAGATGTTAGCAAATAGATAAATCAATTATTTCTTTAAATATTTTGAACACCAAACCTTAATAATACAGAAAAAGTGGCATTATGACAAACGCCAACCATGAAACATACATTAATGCATCAAGCTCTCGTCCATTAATATGCAACACAATTCAGTAAAGTTAGTGCAAATTCTCAAACCAAGAATTTTGCTCAACTAAAAATTTCAGCTCCTCAGACTGAGGAGATATTATCTACATTATAGTGACAATTAAGCAGTTTTTAGACTCATTTCATTTGTAATTGTCTGGTCTAATTCAAAATTTTGTTCAATATCCTAAGGCACTAATTACAGCAGGCCCATGCTGTCATAAGGAAGGACAACAAAAAAATGACTAAAAACAAAGGACAACAAATTCCCTACAACGAAAAAAACTTGTCATAGGGAAGGACAACAAAAAAACTTTCTTGTTTGCTACTGCGACTGATGCAGAGTAGCATAACCAAGTGGTCATCACAGTTACTGGACTCACCTCCTCACAGAGACTCAGCATGCGACGTGTGGACTCGAGGGAGTCATCAGTGACCTTGTTGGCCTGGTGCTGAAGCTGCTCCACCTCTGTACGGGTCCCCATAGCCTGTACCTCATTCTTATTAATTTACACAGTAATGACAAGAAATATATACACAATGTGAAATCATATTACAGATGAGCTCATTATGTGTCAAATGTAGTATCATAATGTGAATGGGCAGTCACAAAACATCTCATTGAACATGAAGCATTTATGTACTCTTGATGCACCAGTCAAAATCCAGCAATTAAATGCACAGATTCTTTACACAGGAACCATTTTCTTGGGAAAAATTTTTCATCTACTACAGAAAACCTTTCCTCCAAATAAATGAAGTGTACAAGTAATTAGAGTAATTATGATTCTTACCTTCATTTCAAATGGTAAATATTGACAGCAACTTGGGGTCCAGCTATGAAAATAAAATCAAGGATTACATGTATATTACAAAGACATTCATATATATTTGTATATTTTTTTGAGTTTATCAACTCCAATAACACTGAAAAGCAAAGCATTGAAAGTTACAATTTAATTCTCTTATTTCAAATACAGAGGAAACTCATGTGGCAAACACTTTAACAAAGGAGTTGGATAATAACCAATGAATAAGTATGAAAAAAAATTTTGAAAAGCAATGAATGCCATGCTTTATATGCATCTTTGAGCCTCTTATTACAAGCTAACTAAATTATTTCGTTTTAATAATTTTTCTGAGCAAATTTACACTAACAAAACATCTTCCCATGAAAACAATTTGGTTTTTACCTAAAGTTAAAATGTAACTGAATATTCAGATTTACAAAAGATAAATATAAAATTGACTGATGAATGTCTAAGTATTTGGGGCTATATGATTCATACAAGCATTGCTCAAACTTAAAGTAGCTTCAATATTCCTTGCTGTTGAAATGTTACAACTCTGTTAAACTTTCAATTGGCTACATAGGTAACATTTGTGAGTGGTGCAATAGAGCAATTCTCAATTATAGTATTTCAATACTTCTCATGAGCTAATTCATAAATTCACTTCCTCAACTCAATTAGAAAAATAGAATTTATTTTTAATTCAAATAAAATGAAGAAATTCAAATGGAGTGTTTTTCATCATCTTTTGCTCCAGTGAAGAGCCAGGATAAGTCTGGCTTTACTGGAATTAATTGGCTAGGAGAGCCCAGGGATTGCCTTGTCCCTTAGATGCCGAGTCTCAATACTTCTTAGCTAATTAGTTGTTGTTGTTAATATAATATAAATTAGTCGCCCATTGCAGGGGGGGCAAATGAGAATGACAAGAAAGCAACTAATATGTGAATACCGTAGTTCTGTGATACCTTTATTGCTTGGATTGTGAAATTACAAGGAATACAAAAAATAATCACAAATTGAGAAGGAATTTAAAAGCAAATGACCTGAAGATGATAATTTATGTCAATCATGTTATGATCACAGCTTAAATTAAATTTCACTGAGAGAAGCAATTCATTTCAGCATGTGATTTTGCTGCAGAATTCAATATCGAACATGCCTTCTTTTGCTAATCTCCAGTATGAGGTAGTTTAATAGTCCTTTATGCATTAATCATTTCACGAGGTCAAAACGAATAAAAAAAATTAAAAATCAAAATAAACAAACCATAGCAGTAACATAGCATTTTGGCAACACCAATAAGAACTAGCATCAATTTGTTGCCACATGTTCATGACATAAATTCATAGAAAAAATGAACAATAAAAGCAAGAACTATGAGTATTGAGAGACCAGCATCTTCCTGAGGCTTGTGGATAAAAGAAAAGGCTCTGTCCAAAAATTTTGTATTTACTACCTCATGATTTTGCAGCATCACTCATTTGTAGGTAAACAACTTATTTTGAACAGATATATATTCATTGAAAAGGTTTATAATTATAGGTGCATATTCAGTGTGACTAGTCCACAGATAAAAAATTCAATTTTCCTGACATTATCTAAGGTCCACATCTGTTTCTTGTTAAATTACCAAGTATTTTGGCTTACATAGATAAGAACTTGACACGCTTTAATAAAATTTACATGAGGGCTTCAATTTAATAGATCATGTGCTAAAAAATGCATACAAAGAAAATAATGGAAGTGTATAGTGTAATAATGGAAGTGTATACAAATAAGCAAAAGTAAATAGTAAAAAAGAAAAAACAAAGTGACAATGAATGCCAAAGTGGAACAAACTTCTTGAACACGGGTGTAGTTCATTTAGTTCAAAATAAAATATTAGGACCTTGACCTTTCCAATTACCAAAGGGAAAACCCTAACTTCTGATGAATTTTTCCAATAGTATTTTGAGCTCTAATTTGAGCTTTCTTTGCTCCCCATTCTAAGATTTGTAGCAAACCTTCTGGTTCTTTCAATAGTAAATCCGCTTTTTCCTTAATGGGAGCCATGTGCTCTGCCACAGCATTTCCAACAATGTTTTTATATTCATCAATGGACTCATTTGCATACTTCTTGTTCAGTGATTCTAAATCAATTCCAGACACAACACTGTGGATGGACATCAAGTTGGCAACTGCAGCCTGACTATCCTCAGGGGTACATGCAATATTTCCATAGTATTCTGCTGTGTAAGCAGAATTTACTTTGTGCCTGATAAGATCAGGAGAATCTAAGATTTCAATTCTGCTATTAGGATTCACATCTGACTTTGACATTTTTTTGTTAGGCTGACACAGGCTTTTAACTCTGGCAAGAGAATCATCCAAGATGATGGCTTGGGGTAGTCTTAAGATGTCCTTCCCATACTTGGCATTGAACTGCCTTGCAATCTGCCTGGCCAGTTGAATGTGTTGCTTCTGGTCATCCCCTACTGGCACATGTGTTGTTTCATACAAGAGAATATCAGCAGCTTGAAGTACTGGGTATGAAAAAAGGCCTAAAGATGGCACGTGCTTCAAAGTCTTCAACTTATCTTTGTAGTGAGCCTGGCGAGCCAATAAAGCAGTGTGAGCAACAGACCTGAGTAGCACGTTGAGCTCACTATGCTCAGGAACATGACTTTGCTGGAATAATATGGATTTTTCTGGATCAATCCCACATGCAATTAAAGAAGCTGCCATAGTAAGAGTATTATGAAGGAGATCACATCTTTTTTGTGACACAGTGATTGCATGTTGATCAACAATGCTCAAGACTACATCATGACCAGCATTTTGTAAGCTAACCCACTGCTTCACAGCTCCAAAATAATTGCCCAAATGTAATACACCAGTGGGCTGAATACCGGAAAAAATATGCTTACAATTCTTGTATTTTAGTGGACTATTTCCAGGAAGCACCTTGAAAGATAGATTAAAATTACTTGGAATTGGTGTCACACTATTGTTTTTTCTGTCAGAGAAGCCAATTGTTTCATAGACATCATTGAGAGTCTCCTGAGCAACAGTGTTAGCCTCTGACATCCCACTCTTCAGAACCGAGCAAAGATTGTTTTCATCAGCAAGGTATGTCTCTGCCCTGTCTCGAATAGGACTTAAAAACAAGTTTAAAGAATCAGCAACAATAAATTTATATTGAGCAGATTCCAATGCTCTGTTCTCCATTTCAATTGTATCCCAACCTTTACCACTAACCAAATTGTGTAAAACCATTAAATTAGAAACACCAGGACGATTGATATAATCAAAGTAAACAGCTGAGGTACAGTCAGTTACTGCTTTCTTTAATTTAGCTGTTACAGTCTCTGCATCATCAAGCAAGTTAATTCTGCTCAGAGCATCACTGTTTGACCTAGACATTTTCTCCACTGGTTGCCTTAGGCTCCGAATACATGAGGAGTAGCCTTCATCAACACAAGCTTCAGGTAGAGTAAAGCATTCACCATGTTTTTCATTGAAATTTTGGCCTATGTTTTGAATCATTTGTACCATGTTGAGAGTATCACTGCCAATAGGCATTATATTAGCCCGGTAGAGTAAGGCATTTGCACATGACAGCACTGGTGAAACATATTGGCCTAAAGTTATGTCTTTGCATCTTGATAATTTCAATGCATGGCAAGGCAATTTCCTTGGTTCTTTTTCATTCACAAGGCATTGTAGAATCCAGTCCAGCTGAGAATGTGCTGGAATTTTGCTCTGTTGAAATATCACACTTTTACTGGGGTCTATTCCAACAGCTAAAACAGTAGCCACAGTCAACATAATTGACTTTTTCAAGTTCATTTCATTTTCAAAGTTTTCCAAAGCATGGATATCAGTAATGCAAAGAAACACTTTAGTGCCTTCATCTTGCAGTTGAACACACTTTTGAAGAGCTCCAAAATAGTTTCCAACATGCAACATTCCAGGCTTGATAGGGAAGAATGCAACCGTCTTCTTGCTAGATGAGTAGTTGGAGTTGAACTTGATATGTGACATAAATGGAGGACTAGAACAATTTATGCCAATAGCAAATTGTAGAGAATGAAAACCACCACCTTGAAATTTTAGGCTAGAATGATTCAACATAAATCTGCTTTTACTAATTAAAAAAGCCTTCATTGTGACAGGCAACCTGAAAAGATATTAGAAGTCAAAATGAATGTCAGAACAAAATCAACTCATAGAAACATGAATAATAGATCAAAGAATCAAACCCTGAAATAAGGAAAAGAATACAAATAACTTCTAATATAAGAAATAATACAAGAATACCAATTTATCTAATAATAATTTTTAAGCCAATCCTAGTAATTCTAAGCAGACTTTTAAATAAAAGCAACTATGGTTGGTTCAGCCCTGCATATTAAATGCATGCAAGCATTACTCCTGCTAATTTTGTACACCTTAGACCCGCTGACTAGCAAGTTTTTGAGGTACTCCCATATTCAATTATATAAATGCTTTCATAAAATTATCATATGTGCATACACTACTTCAATATTGTCTTCAGATAATTCAATTACTAACTGGCACACTTCTAATATGGATGAATACTTTTATGCATGTTAGAATATTGGAAATAAAATTCCTCAAATAAGCAGTACAAATTCCAAAATCTTAAATTGGATTGCAAAATTTAGATAATGTTCTATTGCTAATACGCAAAATTGTTCAGGTGAATGTGTAAGTTATACTCCCAATGTCTTTCTACTTATATTTATCTGTATAAAATCTAAAGCCCTAATATACCATATCTTAATAAAAACATTACATATATAAAATTCTATCTAACTTCTAAAACAAGGAGTTCTCAATGTAACAATTTGTGAGATTTCTTTCTAAAATAACGGGGCTACTCAGGACACTTGGAATAAAACTTCATTTTAAAATATTTGAAGCATGCAGAGTGTACTCATCCATTACTAACAGTACTCTGAAGTCATTATGTAGTTTGATAAAAGTGAGCAGTAGATATGGCAGCGATCTTGACCAGTTGAAGGCTAACAAGTAACTAGAGCACCGGCATGGCGCACTTACTGGCGAACGTTGCCGAACTCGACCATTCGAGTTATGAACGAGACAAGGCGCGGTTAAACCGACTGTAGTCAGAATGAGTGCCTACGGAACGGGACCTTATTTGAAGAATTATTGGTTGAAATTCATAAAGTAACAACATTTGGCGAATTTTTCCAAAAGTCGTAACAAAAGTAACAACATAAGATCTAATAAGCAAAAAGTAACACTTTGGTTACGAACGTAACACCTCTGGCTAGAGGCGGGAAAATGATGCGCTGTGAAAAAAAAGCCACGCTAATCAAAACTGGCACTGCGTAGATTAAGGGTAGGTCGCAAATTTTTTTTCAGCGTTAATTAAAACCGCGGTATTCAAAACCGTGCTAATCAAGGGATTGCTGTATTCCAATTAGTTTTGCTACTAAAACAATTTTACGGCATGTCGGAGGACTGTCCCAAGTTACCCCGCCCGTCCCGAGCAGCCCCGGTTGATGGTATGTATCATGCTGGTTTATATAATATTTTAGTACTATTAAGTAAAATCTAAAGGCATTATCTGTACATGTAGTGGTAGTGCTGTAGCAGTAAAACCTCTTATCACTACTTAAATATGTAGCAGGTGCTACTGCTACTGAAAATGTAGTGTGCTCCTGCCCACCTCTGCCTGCATCTTGCTACCGTAAAATGGGGTAACTTTGACCACTTTTTTTTTCAAAATGATGCCATTTTTTTACTGGATAAGTTAAACTTAAATTGAAACATGCAAAATACAGGTCTATACTCTAGCTTTACTCACCATAAATTGCTGGCTCCTGCCTCTCATAGCTATGATTACCGATGATGCACTAATTTTTCGATAAGTGAAATTTTTTTCACTGAGCGAGGTGAATGTAATCAATATTCTTTGTTTTTAATCGATTTTTCCTTAACTGGAGCCTTTGCTAACTTCTACTGTAAATGCATTTTCGGGGTGTCCCGAGTAGCCCCGCCGTGCGGAAATGGCCACCATATTTTTGGGATTGAGGTATGCAAATTCTGCAAATAAAGCTTTCATGCTGACACTTGTCTGCCACTTTTTTCCAAGCCAATTTTTTTAATACGGCAAATATTTTTACTACAGACCTTAGCAGAAGTAACTTTTCAAAATATTGTTTTTACTATTTTTTCAGGTATTTTTCAAAGCTAGTAAATGTGGTATTTTCAAACTTCCTTTATACTATATAGATAGGAAAAATCTTGACTTTATGCCACTATATTTAGTTTTGCAATATTTCAATTAGTTTTGCTACTAAAACAATTTTACGGTATGTCAGAGGACTGTCCCAAGTTACCCCGCCCGTCCCGAGTAGCCCCGATTGATGGTATGTATCTTATATATTTTAATACTATTAAGTAAAATCTAAAGGCATTATCTGTACATGTAGTGGTAGTGCTGTAGCAGTAAAACCTCTTATCACTACTTAAATATGTAGCGGGTGCTACTGCTACTGAAAATGTAGCGTGCTCCTGCCCACCTCTGCCTGCATCTTGCTACTTCATTCTCCAGTGAATCTGAATCTAAAGAAGACTGTGGATCAAGAAGAATCAATATGCTAGAAATCAGTTTTGAAAACAAATTTGAAGAAGAAAATGAATCAATCATGATTGAAATCAACAGACTGGACGGTGAGAACCTGGCTCTCAAATCTCAACTTGGACCCTGGCCTCTCAACTTGGACCCAGGCCTCTCAATCTGGACCGTGGCCTCTCAATCTGGACCCTTGTCTCTCAATCTTGACCCTGGCCTCTTAATCTCGACCCTGGTCTCTCAATCTTGACCCTGGTCTCTCAATCTTGACCCTGGTCTCTCAATCTTGACCTTGGCCTCTCAATCACAATCCTGGCCTCTCAACATGGACTTTGGCCTCTCAGACTGGACCCTGGTTTTTCAACCTGGACCCTGCCCCCTGGCCTCTCTGCCTGCACATTAGCTTCACAACCTTGGCCCTGGTGTTTCAACCTCCCAACATGGCTGCCGGTACTGATATTATAATGCATTGTCAACATTGCTTTGACATTTCAATAAGGCTGCACATAGTACCTATCAAAGCAGAGAGATTTTTTTAGACTCTCCCTCAAGTTCACTTTAAAGTCTTATAAGTAGTACCTAAGTAGACCAGTAAAGTATCCGGAATAGAAGCATAATCATAAATAAGAAATTGGTTTAAATCTTTATTAAATAAGGATTTTAAAAATCGACTGATTCTAAGAAATCCGTATCTTATCACTATGATGAGGAACACCTGAAATCTGCTGAAATTCCTATACCAACACCAGGGCAAAACCCTAATAGGCAATTTTTGCCTTTCATTTAATTTTTGGAAGAGCTGGTTGATGCTGCTTGGACAACCCTCCATTGTTACTGGTCCTGGACAGGCATGGAATATATCTACTTGGCAAGTGACAACTGGATTTTTTGAACCGTGGTTTTAAGGGTTTGCCAGCCGTGATTCCATTTCTTTGAGTTGTGAATTCCATATCTTGGCCATAAAAAGCCATTTATGGGCCACAAACTTATTATTTAAAGTCCCATTCATGTGTAACCCCACATCTCCAATTTTACCCTAAAAACAGTCACTAACATTCGTCTTCACTTAAGCGGCAACTGAAAAAGTGATACTGCAGTCTGACCAGCAACCACAACCACGCAATCATCAAGGAAATATTTTGAATAGAATTGTTGTTGATGTTATTACATTCTGCAAGTTATTTTGGAAGGAGGCAGGAGCATTGAAGTATATACTGTCAACCTGGGGCTACTCGGGATGGTTTTGAGCGTTTTTTGTTAATAACTTCTTACCATGAAACATTTCATAAACAAATTTAGGCTCATTTTATAGCTCTTTGCAAGGGCTATCGAATGGCATCTTCAAAAAAATTCCATATGCTATTCGTAAGGTGCCAGAAGCAAAAAAAAGAGTCCCGAGTAGCCCCGTTGAACAGGGCTACTCGGGACACTTGGAATAAAACTTCATTTTAAAATATTTGAAGCATGCAGAGTGTACTCATCCATTACTAACAGTACTCTGAAGCTCTCCTCCTTCATTGCAGATGATGTAGAGGTAGAATAAATGACATTTTCTGTGATTTTTACTTGTTTTTCCTTTATTGATATATTACCATAAACATTAATTACCGTCAACTGGGGTGACTTTGGCCACATTTTTTATTTTGTTTTGCAAAAAAATGGGTCATAAACGCCAGGGTCATAAACCCCAGGGTTGTAAACAAGGTCATAAACGCCGGAGGGACTTTGGCTATCGTTTATGACCCCGCTTTTGTTTGCAAAACAATCAAAAACGCAGCTGAAGTCACTGGGTGGCCAAAGTCACCACAGTTGACAGTACCCTATTATTGATGGGATATTACTGTATTATTGATGCAACATTACCATATCCATGAACATGCCATTGAGCATTTACAACAACCTTGTCCACTGCAAGCTTCATATCAGCAGCTTTATAGCATTTTTTCTGTATCTGTAAGCTTACAGGACGGCTTGTAATTTCACACCATTTTGATTGGGTTGAGTGAATTTACTATAAAAANTACACATCTAGATGTGTATAAGAGACAGGTCCCGAGTTACCCCGCCCATCCCGAGTAGCCCCAGGCGACGGTATACTGCTGATTGTGAAAGTTATAAAATTTTATGCAATGACATGTTTGCAAAGAAGTGCACACTGCAATGTTTTCAAATAAAAACAAAAAATTATGATATTAGAGCCACAAAATTTCATACCTACTGGAGTTATATGATATTAGAGCTGCAATATTTCAGAAAAAATAGGACTTTTCCAGCCCTGGTCCTGGTACTCCTGGACAAAGTCCTGATTCCTGAATAACAACAAACCTCATGAAGCGAAAGAAGTCACTAGGCTATCAATTGAAGAATATTTCAAGACATATATTGATGACAATGGTCTTGATTCTTGAACAATAAGTAGGTATGTGCACAAAGTAGGCACAAATGCAAACAATGCTGGCAAAATGGCGGACAGCTACTTTCCGCATTGGCACACGTAAGGTATTTAATTTTTAAAGTTCCACCCAAATGTTTGCTTATTTTGATTGACTTGTGTTTGGAAATGAAGTTACAAACTAAAAAAACTTGAACTATGATGACACCATTTTTTTTCAAGAAATGTCTACCTGCTTAGTTGGGGTGTGCAAGGGGTAACATTTGTGCTAGAAGTAAACATTGATATCGTATTTTGAAATTAATGAAAGATAATTTGAAATCAAGATCATAGTTTTTAGAGCATGCTCTCAAAATTNGGTATGTTTTTCACGATCTTTTTTTTAGTAAATTCACTTAACCCAATTAAAATGGTGTGAAATTACAAGCCGTCCACGTCCTGTAAGCTTACAGATACAGAAAAAATGCTATAAGGCTGCTGATATGAAGCTTGCAGTGGACAAGGTTGTTGTAAATGCTCAATGGCATGTTCATGGATACGGTAATATCGCATCAATAATACGGTAATATTGCATCAATAATACGGTAATCAATGTATATGGTAATAGCATATCAATAAAGGAAAAACAAGTAAAAATCACAGAAAATGTCATTTATTCTACCTCTACATCATCTACAATGAAAGAGGAGGACAGTATAATGTTAGTAATGGATGAGTACACTCTGCATGCTTCAAATATTTTAAAATGAAGTTTTATTCCAAGTGTCCTGAGTAGCCCCATTCGACGGGGCTACTCGGGACACACTTTTTTTGCTTCTGGCACCTTACAAATAGCGTATGGAATTTTTTTAAGATGCCATTCGATAGCCCTCGCAAAGAGCTATAAAATGAGCCTAAACTTGTTTATGAAATGTTTCATGGTAAGAAGTTATTAACAAGAAACGCTCAAAACCGTCCCGAGTAGCCCCGGTTGATGGTAGTAAATTTTATTTGCATATTCTATTTAATTTCACATTTTTAAGTTCAATTATGGTGCCAAGGCCATGAAACTGAAATTTATTGCATCCAATTCTGCCTTTAAGTTAAGTTATAGCATTCATATCTAGCAGTTGCACCCATTTCCCCCACCCACCTGCAGTCAAAGTCTCAACCAAAATGTTTTATTCTAGTTAGAATAGATAGCCTACAACAAGAGCTTTCTAATGGTACTAAAAACTTTGAAATTGGCTCATAGGAAACCTACAAATGTATAGTTTTTTCAAAAAAATGTGACAGAAGTTGGTCCATTTTTCACTTTTTGGAGTGAAATTGAAAAAAAGGAAAAAATTCATATCTTTTTCATTTTTCGACCCACTCCACTTATACTTATATATTTTTTTAGATTTTTTTCTCTTTTCAGTGGTGTAATTTTCATTACGATCAAAGGAAATTTTTTTTTGTGCACATACCTACAATAAGGCTCAATGATGTTGGAAAACACAAAATTTCTTTGCATAATTTAATTTCAAATAAGGCATTTTGCTAAAATACAGGAGTTTATTGCTAATTTCTTGGACTTCTTATTGATTTAATGTGGAATCAATAGATATCAATAGAATTGTTCTATAAATGATTGATTAATCAAACTACATCAAATATTGGGCATTAAAATTACAAATAGTGCTTCATGTCATGTATCTTATGAATGATGATGCTGGTATCCATGATACTTTGCTGGTCTACTTACTACTTATAGGACTTAAAATTGAACTTGAAGGAGACTTAGGAGAGTCTAAAAAACTCTCTGCTTTGCCACTATCCCGGCAATTCCCGGGCACTATGCTTAGTTACAAGACCATAACATAAAAAACAATCAAATGATACACTTGGTCTTTTGAGCGCAAAATATGTATGACATTATATAATATATAGCAATACTCTGCCGTGCATAGAGGCAAAGCAGAGAGTTTTTTAGACTCTTCCTCAAGTTCATTTTTATGTACAGCAATCCCTTGATTAGCACGGTTTTGAATACCGTGGTTTTGATTAACACGGAAAAAAAATTTGCGACCTACCCNGGCCTGGATAGGCAAGTGAATTGCTATCGCACAATTATGCAGGAGAGAAAGAAATCTACTGTGCAATTGAAATTGGATTTGTTTTTCAGTAAAAAATAAATGTTAATTCATTCGCATTTCCTTTATTTCCCCTATTATTTAGAAAAAAATATGATGAATTTTAGTGGAAAATAAAATTATTATGTAACTTTGCTATTTTTGAGAATTCATTATAATTATTCCCATATATCCTTAAGTTTGATTAGTGCGGTTTTGCTTAACACAGTAAAACTTGGGGATTTATTAACCGCATTAATCAAGGGATTGCTGTACTAGCTATAGCCTATAAGTAGATCAGTAAAGTATCTTGGATACCAGAATTATCATACATAAGAAATCTGTTAAAATCTTGAGTAAATGAGGAAATTAAAAATGAACTGATTCTAAAAAATCTCTGGTTTGCCAGTAAAAATTGCCACTATCAAGTTGTAAGTCAAAGTGGCCAGAAATGTCACCTTGCTAAGTTAGTAGTTTATAGATAATTGTGAAAAATTTAGAATTGTAGGTATATGACAAAAAAATTATTTATTTTCTTGATATACATTATATTATAGCTACAATTGCAAATTTTCCCCACTCATCTACCATATACAACTAGACTTAGTTAGTAATCGTAACCATGAGAAATTATTAGAAATCAAAAATTTTATGTGATTTAAAAATATGGTTGTTAACCTTAAACTCAGTTTAACTTAGAATTAATTAAAGGGTTAATAACAGGAGTCAGGGAACAACTGGATTACTGAGGCAGTGGGGAGTGGAGAATGGAGATAGCTATTCCACAATCCACTCCCTGCCTGTTTATGTTTGTTTTGGTCAATGTCAAATTCAATTAAACAGAAAATAAATTTGATCCACGCTGAGATTTAAATGATTAAAAGTTTTTATAAATTTAACATCTCTTTATACAAATCTAGATATGAATTTTCGTCACTTTCCCAGGTTTTTGAAAGATTTTGTCAACACAGCCTTGCCACCGTCGTTGTTGTTGTTGTTTCCAGTTTGTAGGTGAGGAAATAGTCGCGCAGTGACCTCTTGTTACACCTGGACTCAGCAGGTTTAATTTTGTTTCAATGACATCTGGAGGCTTCATCAATTGGTCCTGCAGTCTTGTTTGCTGCCCAAGCCGTGAGCCCGTGACGATGCTCATGCACTACAAGGAAGCCAGGCGATTTGTCTGTGTTAAATAGGCGACTGTAGCTTTTATTATGGCGCGTTGAACATTTCTTTGAAAGTTGCCTCCACCAAGAAGTACTTGAACAGATGGGTGCAAAATACCCAAGGCCTGAACACTGGAGATCAGTGACTGACGCTCCTGACTAAACTGTCAGCATGAAAGGAGAAAATGCTCTATGGTATCCTCCACCTACGTAGGTAGATGAGTAAACATGACATGAAGGTATTTCACTATTTGTAATTTTAATGCCCAACGTTCGATGTAGTTTGATTAATCGATCATTTATAGAACAATTCTATTGATATCTATTGATTCCAGATTAAATAACAATAAATGGATTAGGTAGGTAATTTAAGAATTGTAATTCCAAAGGAAATGAAAATTCCCCTATTATTTCGAAAACGTTTCATGAATGAATACGCGTGTGAAAACTAAACTTTTCTCGTTAATGCAGTCTTTGTAATGAAAAAATAGTTAATATTAAATATTTAGGTATATGAGTGAGATCCTCGTAAGATTTGTAAGGAAATTTTTTTTTGTTTTTAATACAAAAGATAGAATGTTTTTTATATAAAAGATATACCCACATTTGAGATGTATGTGAGATGAGAACTTTCGTTGTATGTGTGTATATCATTTTGCTCCCTCAAATGATCTCACAAAATATGATATTAATATTTATTTCAAGATTAGATCATTGTCTTCAATTATTGTTATTGAATTAATACATCTTAGTAGTCTAATTAAATTTTTCGAACGATATGATTTGGTGGGGTCCGTTAAATTTGTGCTCATATAAACAGTAACTTATGCGTCCCTATTCAACCATGCTTCTGTGTAATGATCATGGTATTGTAGTCGAGGTTTATAAGTAAGCGGAGCGGTGTTAAAACATTAGGCAGTAATTTCTCATAGACCCACATCAACTATTATGACAGCGCCAGTTCAATATCGCCATCATTTTTGTCGTAAAAAAACATCCTCGTTTCTGATTTTACTCGCCATTCTAACAAATCAATAGTTGATGAACGACTAAAACTTTTGTATGACAACACCAAAGCAAACCAATTCATCATTAAAATCTTTTCATCTCTCAACTAAGAAAATAGCAGTATCGTTTTCCTCGCCAAGGCTTCACTTCATATCCAAACTTCCCATAACTACATCCGAAAAATTCTCCGTGTACATTTACGGATATTTGCAAAGGAATGTTGAGCACCATATAAAACACATAAAATGCCTCACAAACATAATGTAAGATGCGTTGTAGGTGGCAATTTAAAATGGATGCTTTCACATCTCAAAGCCCAGAAATCAGACGCAAAAGTCTAACAATTGTGCGTGTACGATTGAACCGCCAGTTTTAGAGTTTTTAGCATTGAATAACACAAATAATCACAACCTAACTTCAGTTATAATTCAACCTCATGTAACCTAAACCATAACAGTCCGGCGGCGAGTCCGGCCGTAAATTTGTCAGAGACATCTCTCTTAGGCAGAGGTGGGCAGTAATGCGCTACATGTAGCGGTAGCGGCGCTACATTTAAGGCAATGTAGCGGTAGCGCCCGCTACATATGTTAGTAGCGATACGAGGTTTTGCCGCCACAGCGCTACCGCTACATCTATAGATAAAGCCTTTAGATTTTACTTAATAGTATTAAATATTATTTAAAAACCAGCATGATACATACATAATATAAATTACAGAATATAACTGTACGAAAAATTTCGATGTAATGTTGTCAACCTTAGCCTGTTACTAGTGCCAACATGTTAGTTGTTACTTGTTAAGTTGTTACCAGTTACCACAGGTATTTTTTCATGTTTCAGTTTGCTTACAGTTATTTTTATGTTTCACCTTCCCTACATGGATGTCTACTTTAATCTACCAATCTCAAAAATAATCCACATATAAATACAAATAAAAGACTGATTTTTTATATGTATATGTGGATAATTTTTGAGATTACACTGTGCAACAAAATTTTTGCTACTCATATGAAATTACCTGTATCTGATGTGTTTTTTACGCTGATTCCATGTATGCCCTTGAAATTTCTCTAGCACGTAAGGTTTTCGAGTTATGTTTGTGAAAATATTTTATGCATATAACTTCAGGGTCAGCCTCCAAAAGTGAAAGTACATTCAAAATAAGGATTGCCTGGTAAAAGTGTGTTGTGTATTGGTGGTTTCAGATGCACTTTTATTGTATAAAATTGGCTGAGATAATATTTTTTAGTGTTTGTATTATTGCTATTGAATTTTCTGAAACTTTTTCACAATTTAATTCCAGAAAAGTTTGGTCGTGATAAATCTAGGCTATTAATTAATCTGAAGTAAACACTAATTTGATTTTTTAAATTTAAATTAAGCAGTAATTGTTTGAAATGAATCGTCGAAATTGTAACAACAACCCTGACAATTTCTGTTACATATGTGGCATGTGGCAAATTTACCCCAAAAGATAAAAAAAAAAATCTGGCCTCCAAGGTGAAGATAGCATACGGGTACTATTTTGGCTATCAAGTTGGGGACCAGGATAAAAATTGGCCACCTCATATCTGCTGTTCTAACTGCTATGTCAGTTTAACACAATGGTTAACAGAGGTGGGCAGTAGCGCGCTACATGTAGCGGTAGCGGCGTTACATTTACGGCAATGTAGTGGTAGCGGTAGCGCCCGCTACATATTTAAGTAGCGATACGAGGTTTTGCCGCTACAGCGNACGATAGGAGACTTGAATATATTATACCTAAGAATATAAAAAAAGTTACTGAGCTTATTACTATAATCTTAAACTGAACACAAGCGACATCTTCTAGTTAACGCGATCAAACAATAGGAAACTTAAATATATTATACCCTATAATAATAAAAAAATAACTAGGCATATTACTATAGTCTAGAACTGAACACAAGCAATTTCTGCTTGTAAACATGATCAAACGGCAGGAGACTTGAATATATAATACTTTAGAATGTAGAAAAAAGTTAATGAGCTCATTACTATAATCTTAAGCTGAGCACAAGCGATATTTCTTGTGAACACGATCAAACGTGAGGAGACTTAAACATATTATACTCTAGAGTAAACAAAACGTTACTGAGCATATTACTATAGTCTTCAACTGAACACAAGCAAGTACTTCTCGTGAACACGATCAAACGATAGGAGACTTAAATATATTATACCCTAAAAAATAATAGAAGTCACTGAGCTTATTACTAAAATCTTGAACTGAAGACAAGCGATATCTTCTAGTTAACGCGATGAACCGATAGGAGACTTAAATATATTTTACCCCAGAATAAACAAAAATTGACTGGGCATATTATCATGGTCTTGAATTGAACACAAGCAATTTCTGCTTCTGAACACGATCAATTGATAGGAGACTTAAATATATTATTGCTTATAATTATCATAAGGTACTGAGCTTATTACTATAATCTTAAACTGAACACAAGCGATATCTTCTAGTTAACGCGATCTAACGATGGGAGACTTAAATATATTATAGCTTAGAATTAATAAAAAATTACTGGGCATATTACTATAGTCTAGAACTGAACACAAGCAATTTCTGATTCTGAACACGATCAAGCGATAGGAGACTCAAATATATTATACCTTAGAATTTAAACAAAAATGACTGAGCTCATTACTATAATCTTAAACTGAACACAAGCGATATCTTCTAGTTAACGCGATCAAACGATAGGAGACTTATATATATTATACTTTAGAATATAGAAAAAGTTACTGATATTATTAATCTGATCTTAAACTGAACACAAGCGATATTGCTTGCGAACACGATCAAACGTTAGGAGACTTTAATATATTATACCCTAGAGTAAATAAAACGTTACTGAGCATATTACTATAGTCTTAAACTGAACACAAGCATTTTCAGCTTGTGAACACGATCAAACGATAGGAGACCAAAATATATTATACCTTAAAATGTACAAAAAAGTTACCTAGCATATTTCTATAATCTTAAACTGAACACAATCGATATCTGCTTCAGAACGCGATAAACGATAGGAGACATAAATTTCTTATACCTTAGAATTCACTAAAAGTTATTTAGCAAATTACTATAATCTTAAACTAAACATAAGCGATACCTGCTTGTGAACATGATCAAACGATAGGCGACGTAACTATATTATACCTTACAAGATATAAATATTTACTAAGCATGTATTATAATTATGAACTGAACATGAGCGATATCTGATTGTGAACACGACCAGACGATTGGAGACTTAAATATATTATACCCTATAATATATAAATATACACAAATACACTCCGACTCCAAGTCTCAGATTAGTCAGATATACGAGTGATAACTTAGCTCAACAGTCAGAGTCTCAAAATTATATTTGCCTCAATGGCTAGCAGCTATTAAAACCCTAGGTTGAGTGCAGATATTTTATTGTAAAACATTGAAAAGTCTGGAAAATATTTATGCCTAAATCCATCTCGAAGTGATGGATGCACTTCCTGCCTTTTCTCAACTGAAGTCCTTGGTCCAGTGGGTGTGCCGTGATCCTGAAGGAGCCAAAAACACACAAATTAACTTCTCCAGACAATGCCCAGTGATCTCCCAGGCAAGATCAGTCGTGGAGGTAGCATTAGGTAGAAAACAAGATGCCAAAGATACGCAAAAAGAATTTTGAAAGTTCATGGGCGCTTATGTAAAAGCTGTTCCAGTGGCTGGACATGTGAAAGCAAGCAGCATTCATTGCGCCATGAGAAATAAGGAGCAGCGCGATGCAGCGATGAAAGCTACATCTCACACCACTGCTGTCATTGGAGGAGGAGTTGGTGGATTTCTGGTAGCTGGTCCTCCTGGAGCTTTTGCTGGAGGTGTTGGTGCTGGAGTTGCCATTGACTCCACCATCACTGCTGTTGATTCTGTCATCAAGAAGGAGTTCGAGCCATATGGTGTTTTAGAACCTCTGGGCGATCCAACAAATCCTGGCAAGTGGTGCGATGCAGTAGGTCACTCTAGGTGGTATGGTGATTGATCGTGAAACCGGCAGGTGTGCTGGAAAGGTGGTAAAACAAATGCAGCTAAAACAAATGTCTAAAGGCGCTGCTGTGACAGACAGTAGCATTGTTGATACTGTGATTCAGAAAGAGCTATTCCTAGATTTCTTGGTTATATTGGAAGTCGTATAGTATTGGAGTTGAAGCAGCATCGGGAAAAATATTTTTTTTTAAAGTGATGGAAGTTGTCAACAGTACGTGGAAAAAAAGTTACTGTATGTTCCTGTTTATGAGGACCAACGCTCTCTTAACAAAATGGAAGATAATGAGGCAGAAAAGGTTAACAAAATTTTGGAAGATGCTTGTGCTGAGGAAGCCAAAGTGTCATTTAAGCTAAATGGCAGTGTCTTGGAGGTATACCACAAAGAAAAACTTGTGGCCATTCACAATGAAGAAGCAAGGTACATTATCACTGACAAAGGCATGGAACAGATCAAGGATGGGTACACATACCGCTTACTTGACAGTGGCTATTTCGCCAAAGAAGCAACTAGTGTGAATTGTTTAGATAGACCTCCGCACCACAATTCTACTTGTAGCCTCAATGACGGTGACTCTGATGTGTGGTTTGATAGCCGCGACTCACTTCCACTGCAGCACGGCATCAGTTGCACTTATATGATTCCTCCACTCACAGGCTCGTGTGGAGCAATAATGTACAAGATTCTCATTCCTCTGAAGATGAAGAACACAGAGGCCTGCATTTGGCTGTCCAGAACCGATCCCATCAGCTTGCTTTAATGAAACGAACTTCTTAACAATAAGTTTTTATGTTAAGGATTAAAAATGAACTTTTCCAAGTTCGGAACCTAATCCCGGAAAATTACCAAAAATGTATCTGTTTTGGGAAAAGGTGCAAGTGCAATTCACCTCAGAAATCAAAAGAGGCCTCCGAAATATTTTATATGTTTAACTAAAAAACATGTTAAAGGCATGAGTTTGATTTCAAATGGATTATAGTCCTGAAATTATAATAAAATAATTATTAGAAAGGAATGGCTTCCAAAGCTTATTTTAACATGAATTCATATGTATATAGTTGTCTTATGGCGGAATCGAGTTTCCTCTGATCATCTATTTTTCATGATATTCTACGCAGCTACACTTTTGTTCAACTCTTTGAAGAAAAATTAAGTTTTTTGTTTGATTTGGACAATTGTGTTGATTTCTGTGGCTTGATAAAGAAAAAATGTAGACGTCAATTTTGCGAAGAATGCTTAGAATTTATTTATAACTTGATCAATGCAGAAGAAACTCTTGATTTTTCATGTTACTGGTTGATTTTTTTTCCAGAGGCTCATTAATCCTTGACATTATTTGCCACAATATGACTGCCAAGATCCAAGTGCAAAATGCTGCTAACAATACCCCAATTAGTGCTTAAATTGTTGATTTTATCGGTTATTTAAGAATACTCTTAAATCAAATTGTCTAGCTCCGAGACCTAAAATAACGTGAGTAATATGGCCTGTATTGATTCATTGCCAGGAGAAGTGGAAATTAATTTGCTTCTGTCAACTTTATTACTAAATTTCTGAATATATATATTCATTGCTGATTATTTTCGTTATTTTATTTTTTGCCATTTATTTTCTTTATTACTTATCAAATTACTTGCGTTATTAATTGCTTTATCTTCTCGTTAGTCATGTAATTCTCGTTACTTCTGATATTTTTGTTATTCTATGCCTGATATTCTCGATATTCTTCGCCGTATGTACTCGTTCCGCATATATTGACGATATTGTTTTTGTTCATTGCCTATTTTTCTCGTTTTATTTGTTTGAGTAAAGCATTTTTGATGTATTGTTTTTTGTGCTAGTGAAAATTATTAAAGTCCAAATCGCGACCAACTGCTTACGCATGCCTCTCATTCTTGCTCACTGCATCGAGTCTGTTGCTATAAGCAATTATTTGATGCCTGCTAACAATTTCTTCCAGAAGTCACTTCTATAGTCATGTTCAACTAGCAGGGTGGCCCTGTAGTTACAGTCAAAGTACCAAAATTGGCGTTGAGAGGTGCGGGTTCGATCCCAGCTCCGTGCACCAGTTTCTGGTCAGAATCGGCGAGGAGGCCGGGCGGTTAAGCACGGCAGGATGGCAGCAGTGAGTTGCGAGTTCGAGACCGCTAAATGCTGTGAATGTTATGCGATGTTAAGAATCAGCGACAGGCCTACGGCCTACTAAACGCTGCAACCGCTATTATTATTACTATTAATATTATTATTATTAATCAATGGGCATATTACTATGATCTTAAACTGAACATAAGAAATGTCTGCTAGTGAACTCGATCAAACGACAGGAAACTCAAATATATTATCCCTAACAAATTATCGCAAATCACGGCCAAGAGTTCAGCGACGCTATTATGTCAATGAAAGGAATTTCCTAAAGTGAATAATTTTATATTCATAAACATTAACCAACTGCAGTCTGGAGGTCGCGGGAAGGTTGAGGACAACCCATGCAGTCATCAACCTGTAATGGCAGGTTTCTTGCTACGATAGAACTGCTTTAGTTGTTTAGTTTCTTCATTTAAACAAAAGTTTCAAAATATTAGGTTAGTTTATGATAAGTTAGGATAGGTTAAGCAAGAAATACCTACTTAATCTTGTTTAAATAACAAATAACCTAACCTAACCAATCTTAACCTAGCCCACCTTAGCCTAACCTAATGTTTTGAGACTTTCGTTTCAAACGAAATTTAAGGACGCAATTGTAATACAAAATTCACAGATTATTCTATTGTTATTAATAATCAATCGTTAAAAATTATTCCATTGTTACTATTCAATCGTCATGAATATTCAATGCATTGTCTAATCATCTTTCGCTTGTTATTAAACTTATGCGTAACGTGCCATCGACGTCTGTGTGAACCAGACGCCGCGATATATCTGCTCGCAATACTGTTATGCAAAATAAAAAGCAGATAAACCATAACTATTTCAATTTACTGATTCAGAAATTTGCCCGATTTTGACGACATTAAATTTTTCAATTAAAATATTCGGAGCTTCGCTCGTTCAGAGTTATGTGGCAATTTTCACCCCAAATCAAGTCCTGTAACATCGTCTTTTGAACCCAACTCTTAACATGAACGAAACTCATAGTAGAAAATCAAATACGAAAGAATGTTGTAATTTTGACAACAAGCGCCGATTGATCATCAGGGTTCTTAAGATAAATATTCAGATGTGCGTTTTATTCATTTTACACGGTGAGCTGTGTAAAGTTAACGGGAGAGCTTGTAATAGCTTGTGTCCCGATACCATAACTATATACAGTACGTGTAAGTAATCATTGGCATATTTGTGCAGTTTCTGGGTATTCATTTCGGTGGCCAACTGATGCCCTGAAATATATAAAAAAGAAGAAAACAATTTCCTCTTAAAATTTCAAATCCAAGATAATATATTAGCGACGGATATCGTGCATGTAGCCGCAGCTCATTAATTTAGAGATAATGTAGTGCGAAATGCCCATATGGCAACACTGGCTGGAATAAGCAATTTTCGGACCTGTATCTCCGCCGGCCAATTTTACTCTGTTCGCGATCGGGGTCGCTTTACCTGTTCAGTGTTCCTAGTTCATAAGCTTTCATATTTTCTGGTGTATTATTTGAGATTCTCTCATACTTGTCATAACCGTGCAAGTTTGTATTATGTATTCACAGAGGTGCACAGGAACGAGCGACATACACAGTAACGAGAGCGAGAGCCGCGACACATAAAAAAAAGTAGAGCGAGAGCCCCCGACACATATAAAAGGCGAGACAAGAGGTTGCCCCGACAGAGCGACACCGACACATTATAGAGAAAAACCCTTGAGATTATACAAAAGAATACAAAATAATATAAAAAAACAAACAAGACACACACAAAATAAAAAACACAAAAAAAAACTACAAAAAAGATCGCGGTAAAATGGTCAAAACCACACTCTGACAATAGTGCCAATATGTTAGTTGTTAGGTACTTGTTAAGTTGTTACCAGTTACCACTTACAGGTATTTTTTCGTGTTTCAGTTTGCTTACAGTTATTTTTACACAGTTATTTTTATGTTTCACCTTCCCTACATGGATGTCTACTTTAATCTACCAATCTCAAAAATAATCCACATATACAGGGTGACCCCCAAAAAATTTGCTAAAGGTATAGATGCTTATAATTCGAAAAGTATTAAACGTAGAAACATTAAAAAACACATCAAAGAGTATAACTTCATGCTTTATTCAGATTACAATCAATGTTCAAAATTACCTTGCTGTTGAATACGCAGCTTAATACGTTTTTCAAAATTTACGGTTACTGCAGACAAGGTATCCTGGTTAATAAGTGCGAGAGCTTTACGAACTGCTATCTTCAGATTGTCAATGCTGCTTGGTCTTGTACTGAATACTTTTTCTTTCACGTAACTTCATATAGGAAGAAATCCAAAGGCGATTCATTAATTCTTTCTTCAATCTTGGCAATGTTTTCTTCTGATCTTCCAGTTCATTGCCGTCCATAATGACATTTATTTTGATTCAGGATCGTTACTTTATCTTTCCACTGACGTATCTACTTCTTGATTGTGTTGAGACTAACTTCTTGTCTGTATTTGGTGGAATAACCTCTCTTTATTTTGTTGGTGAAGTTTTCAGGTAAAATTGTTCGACAATGAAAACTAGTTTCTCAGAATTAACTGCATTGTGGGGGAATCTTGATCTTAAAAAATAATGAGTTTTAAATATGAAATATATAGAAAACTTTGGTGACATGGATATCAAATAAAATTTGAAGTTTTACTCTTTCATGTAGTTTATATTTCATCTCTCTACGTTTTATACTTTTCGAGTTATAAGCCTTTACTTTTATCAACTTTATTTGGTCACCCTATATATACAAATAAAAGACTGATTTTTTATATGTATATACGTGGATAATTTTTGAGATTGGTAGATTGAAGAGGACATCCATGTAGGGAAGGCAAAACATAAAAATAACTGTAACTTTTATTTACTGTATCTAACCCGTACTGTTGTATGGTGGGCGGGGGGCAGGCACCGGAAGAGGGGGGAGGTGGGCGAAGGCAGGGAGGGTGGCCAGGAATGCCGCTGCCTCCACGGGTGCGCAGCCGTAGACCAGCAAATTAACGCTCAAATCAGCCCTGGAGCCAACATCAACCATCTAAATGCTATAGATATTGTCATCCTGGCACCTAAGCAGTTGCAGTCAATTGACCTATCTCACCACACGAACTATAAACCAACACTGCTTCGGCTCACAAACTGCTACTCCACATAGTTAACGGTCAATACGTTGTCCTCCAATGCTTTATAAGTTATAACCCATACCATCACTTCTTAAGGCCCGTTTACACTAGTGGCAACGACATGCGCTTTGAGTCGTTTGCTGCAGTGCCTCACCGCGCACAACCGTTCACACTACTTTTGTACTCGGTAGTTTGGGAGCGCGCGCTTTGAACACCAGTTGCCACCTAGACGTCAATGAAGATGGATGTAACCGAATTTGAGCTGTGGGCCATTGTTCTCGGGTGTGCTGCGGTCCGTCATTCTTCGCACTATGCTAGTTGTAAATGAGAATTTAGCATAGGCATTATAATTAGAGAACTAGCACACTCTAAAAAATACAGTTTATAAAAAATATAGTCTATTCCTAAATAAAAAGTTCCAATATTCGTACCGATATTATATCATCATTTGAAATCGCTAAACGGTAATGCATAAATTGTCAGGAGTTGCTACAATCACATAAACTAAACACGTCATGTAAAAGTAACTTACATCATTTCATTTCGATTTTTGTACTCCTTTGAGTACAAAACATAGGCATTCGTGTTCTCTATAAAGATCAATTAGGCGCTCTACTAGAGAGTGACTCCAAACAATTATGATCCATATACTGTTATTGCTAGTAGGCTAATTGCAACATAAAAAATAACACTTCGAAAAAGACAAAAAAGTTGAAAAAATCAAAAAAATCAAATAAATAAAAAAAATCATGAAGAAATCAAAAAAATCATTGATTTTTGATTTTTTGATTTTTTTAAAAAAATCAAAAAAATCACCAACCCTGTTTTCAATACAACATTATTTGAGGCAAAAAAATAAACTTCTTATAGGCTTAAACACGTATAGGTAAAGGTATAAAAAGTTTCTAATTTTCTATAAAGTAATCACTTCAATTGGAAATGTTGCATATCTGCAGGGCAGCTTGCACTCAACAATTAAAATTATAAAAAGTACTAGTTCGTTAAAGATTTGTCTCTTAATGTGACAGCAAAGAACTTTTCCATGANGACGGTGGGGCAGGCAAAGAGGTGCTGAACCGACTTAAGGGGATCCCCGCATTCCGGGCAGGCAGAGCTAGGGAAGCGTCCGATCCTAGCGGAGTAGACGCCAGGGAGCTGCAGTATCCCGAGCGTACCTGGGATAGCGCCGAGTTGTAGGGGCGTGGGAGTGAGGCCTCCACCGATGCGATCGGCGGTGGCGGAGCAGCGAGGACGGCGTTTACAGCTTCAGTCGCCGCAACGTGGAAGGCGATCTCCCTGCGTAGAGACCGCTTGGCCTCTCCGTATGTCCCGGCAGGCAAGATACCATTTGCCAAGAGTGGTGTGACAAGATGGCCAAACCTCGACTGTATGGAGGCTTTCGGTCCCCGAGAGGGGCAGAGGCCATGCGAAATGAGGCATGGGAGGGCTGAAGGGCGCTCGCGAGGAACTGGGCGCAAGCCGGGTCCAGGTGCGCGGACAAAGGGAGGACGCCGGTCTCCTGGTGTAGATGAGAGATCGGGGCCATTTTGAGGCAGCCGGTGGCTAGTCTCAGAGCAGCGTTTTGTATTATCTGCAGGCTGGAAACGGCTGTACGAGAGGCAACAGGGTTCCAGATGAGGGTCGCGTAGTTGAGGATTGGGCGCGTGATGGTTCGGTAGGTCGCAATTATGTCCTCCTTGGAGAAGCCCCAGTTGGTGCCAGCAAGGGCTTTTAAGATGCGGAGAGAGTCCGTCGCTTTCGTGGCTACGGCTCTTGCATGAGGGGAGAAAGTGAAGTGTGTATCCCGGGTGACGCCTAGGATTTTGGGGGTTTTATTCAGTGGGATGATGCCGTTGCAGATAGTGGCAGATGGGTGGTATCGGGATTGGTGCGTATCTGGGGTAGAAATATTGAATATTTAATATGTTATTTAATATTTTATATATTTAATATGTTATTCGGACAATTTATAAATGAGCCAAAACCCCTCAGGTTCTTCTTCAATCGATTACCAGATCCTCTAGATCTGACAGAGACAGAACCAGAGTTCTGACAGAGTTATTCCAACTTTGACAGCGGCACACCCGAACAGTGTCCCTCATAACTTTGACATTTATGAGGGACACTCTTGTGCTAGTTCTCACTCTTGTTGGGAATAACTAGTAGTTATTAGGAGAGACCTCCGAGCGTCCACACCCTAGTCCTACGCTCCTCGATAAGCTTCTCTATCGAGCAGGCCGATTCTATCCCTCTGAGATTGTATCCTCATAGTGCCTATTATATATTTTAATAGCGAGTAAACTGTTCTGTAATAACTAGACTTTCACTCCTGCTATAGCCAACAACAAAAGATCCCGAACCTTCAGGCCTTAATCAAAAATAAACAATAACCAAGCCACCCAGAAACTTGGACTTGGACAATGTCCAAGTCCACTGTCCAAACCACTGTCCAAGTCCACGTTTCTGGGTGGCTTGGTTATTGTTTATCTTTGATTAAGACCTGAAGGTTCGGGATCTTTTATTGTGTTGGCTATAGCAGGAGTGAAAGTCTAGTTATTACAGAACAATTTACTCGCTATTAAAATATACAATAGGCACTATGAGGATACAATCTCAGAGGGATAGAATCGGCCTGCTCGATAGAGAAGCTTATCCAGGAGCGTAGGACTAAGGTGTGGACGCTCGGAGGTCTCTCCTACAAGTTTACAACTGACTGACTCATGAGTCTTAAATAGCTAACTAACTTCTCCCGTAACTTCTATCTAGTGTATCCCGTGAACCTATCTTTAATACTTACGCTTAGATACACGTCTTGTTATTATCCTTCCCTGGCCAATGAATATTTAATATGTTATTCGGACAATTTATAAACGAACCAAAACCCCTCAGGTTCTTCTTCAATCGATTACCAGATCCTCTGAACCAGAGTTCTGACAGGGTTATTCCCAACTTTGGGAATAACTGTCGCGGCTCCGGTAGATTTACCAGTTTTGTGGCGTACCGTACCGTAGCTGCCTAATCGCAGGTCCGAGGACGGTAAGGATCAAAAAAGACGATCTTCGTTTCTTTCTTTACTATCCAGCTATCCTCTTACCACGATGAAAACCTGCACGTTAGAATTTCTATAAGAAATATTGAATAATTTTTTTAATTTTAAAAGCGTCTAAATGATCAAAGTGTAAGTAATAAATTACATGAAACGTAATATTCGAAATGTACTACAGCATGAAATAACGACAAATCGAAACTACTTCAATGTTAAACGAGCTCGTAGGATGAGCATTTCGCGATTCTCTATTTTTTAATTTGAGGATTTATGAATTGCGTTCTGAACTCAGATACGAGGACATCGAATAAATCCCTGCACATCGGTTCCAAAATTCTCGTCACTTGAATCTAAATATGAACACATGTACGACAAGTCATGATAACAATAAACGTGAGCCAGAACATTCTCAATGCCGATATTAGCAGACTAAGCTGAACTCAAAGGCACAAAGGTAATAAACACCGTGGTAACTAGCAGCTTAGGCTAATTCAAATCAAACGTTCTTGAAGCAATCAGTTGCTTAAATATTTCTATTGCTAATAATATCAAATATCGAGTAATATCGAGTGCTATGCTGGCCACAGGTTGGCTTGAGCAAGAAACTGAGCACGCCATTCTCAACGAGCGAGGCACCAACGACCAATCACACAAGGTTTAGGCAGGCATCGGTTTTGAAACTCAGGCGTGGGTCGCCCGTCTTTGGCGGGGAAACATCTCACTCAAATTTGCTTACCGACTGCTTCTCGAGCAGACTTTCGTCACATTATTTATTCGAACAAACAACACAAGCTCTCGTCATTTGCAGGCACTATGATATTTAGAACAGTACAATGACATTTTCCATTCGACTTCAGACAAATTCACTAAGAAGGCAGTCCGACGCTGGCGTCGGAACGAGCTTCTCATTCAACACATCTTTAAATTGATTGCTAACAAGTTGTGCTACAGCATTGTCACATTCGTCACTGATAACTCTACTAATGACACAATTCATGACAATAATCGAGATAATCAGAATAAACACATAATCCAGACAAATGAAAAACACGAGAACGCTTAATGGGAGAACCACACGCCACGAGTGCGCGGCACGACTGACGACTCCGCACGACTGAGTCGGGTGAGGAGTGAGCCAGCAGCGGCTGCCTTGCTTGAATATTTGTAACGGTCTGCCGTGTCAGAATACATTCAGCGTTTACATTTTATTTTAACACGTTCAAGTTAACGTGACAATAACTCTGTCACTAAATCACTCGTGTGCTAGTTCGGTTAGGTTAATTGCAATAAAGTTGCATTGATATGTTTTGAAAGTGTTTTATTATCATTAAATGTTTATGAGTAAATCCCAATAGCAGAACAATAAATATTTAGAGATTTCCAATAGCTTTGGCCAGCGTAGCGGCTAATGTAGCGGCGCTACATTTTACTGCAGCGGTAGTGCTCGCTACAATCTAGTGGGTGTAGCGGTAGCGGTAGCGCCCGCTACATTTATTTTAGAGCATGTAGCGGCAGCGGTAGCGGCGCTACATTTCAAAGTAGCGCTGCCCAGCTCTGCTATTAGGAGATAATTCAGAAGCTGCTGTACGACTAACAGATATTCCCAAAAACGCAAATGAAATTCACATTTGTCATATTATATTTTATTTGCAAAAGAGCTTTGTTTTTTTTATATGAACCTGAAATGGGCCGTTTTGAGAACCATGTTTATGACACCTCTACAACAGGCTTTCTTTTCCATTATTATAAGTATTTACACACTCGACTATTTCTGAAATGGAGGTTCAAAAATTTGATAAAATAAAAGATAATAACATTGAAGTTTTGCGAAATGATAACCAGCCAAATTGATATTCGTAACATATTTTTTAAGTTTTAGCGGAAAAGACATCCCTATTAAATATTAACGGGAATATGTTGTTGACTAGAATCAACACTGCTTTTAGCGCAGTCGTAGAGGGTACGTCGTGTTGTTGCTTTGTTACTGTGGAGCGTTTTACAAATACCACGGGAGTTTGTAGTGACTATAGATGATCGCATTGTTATTAATTCCAAACAATTAGGTAAGATGCCGATGCGTCCTTCTTAGTTTGAAAGGTATATTTTTTACTCATTATATGTACATGCATTTCCTCTTTATTAGGCCTATATCTGAAAGCTTGCCAGTTTTATGATTTTAACACGAACATGATAATTAGGCTATTTCAATCATACACTGATACAGGTCGCATATAGCAATCTTACAGGTCATTTTATCAATCTGCATGGTGCACCAATGATATACTATTCTGGTAAAAAAGTGCACCCTGCGCCATACTCCTAGGGCTGTCTCTTATACACATCTAGATGTGTATAAGAGACAGCGGTAAAGCAATGCGGATTGCGGAAGTTGAAAATTTTATGAAGTGACATGTTTGCAAAGTGCAAACCATGATTTTTCAATCAAACAAAAATTTATGACATTCGAGCCGCGAGATTCCATACGTACTGAAATTATATGATATTAGAGCCGCGATATTTCAGACAAAAATAGGACTTTTCCTGCCCTGTTTAGAAGGAGGTTTAGAATGAAAATTGAAGCAAAATCTTTCATTAAATGTCATACTGATGTTACAATGCAACATTGAATCAATGTTGCTACTACGACATTGCTGAAATTTTGAATTCTATGGTTGAATTAATGTTGAAACAACTACCTATTATGACGTTGAGATCGCGGTGAAAAGAGGTTTAGAATGAAAATTGAAGCAACATCTCTCATGAAACGTCGTACTGACATTACAAGCAGGATGGAATTCTAAAATTTACAGTTCATATATTATTTTCGCTACACCTAGACCAGTTTTTCAATCAGGGTTGGCAATGATTAAATCAAAATGATTAAATCGCATGATTAAATCACTTGATTTTTTTATAAAAAAATCATGATTTTTTTTATTTATTTGATTTTTTTGATTTTTTCATATATTTAAATATATTGAGTGGCAGTCTTTAATTTATATTNATTAGAAAAATGTTGAATTAAAAATCTGATTATATTTTTTAAATTAAAAATTAATTTTTATTAAATTAATTTGTATTATTAATGCACTATATGGTACGTGCTCTATGTTTTATATAATGAAATAGTTTCCCATGTTAAACAATCGAAAATTTTCTAAAAGACACAAAACGTTCGAAAACGCGGGATGGCAGACGAAATCATTTAGAATCTGAGGTGAAGTTAATTATATAGACAATATTGACAAAATAGGCAAAAAACATGAAAAATGTATGTCTTAACGCGTATTAATTGGTATTAATAATTTGAAACAAATTTCCATCATTTAAATGTCAGTATGGAATGTGGATCAAGTCTAATTATTGTGAAATCGAACTTCACAAGACCAAAAAACGGTGTCTGACACCATCTTGTCTAATGTCAACAGTCAACACAATGTTGCCATACGCCGTGAAAGTTTAGCAGTTTATCCCATCATTTTGTGTGGATTCGAGAACTTTGTGGGTATCGATGAAATCGTGAGAACTTTCTGCGAAAGATGACGTAATTTTTATTTTATTTTGGAACATATTCATTACAAAAAATTTGTCGATGCGGATACACGACTAGTGTTTGCATTTGGGAAGAGTCGCTGACTTTTTAGCGGTTTTCGAACCACACGCAAGCGAGATAAAGGAAGCGCGGCTGTCCGGGTGTCCGCAGTTTCTGATCTGACGAGCTCAGTGTAATGAGTATCAATTGTCACTTTGGTGGAAGGTGTAAGGTGGTAAGTTTTCAATACCTACATTTTATTATGTTAACATGATAATATATTACCTATACAGAATTCCATACTGATAACAAGTCAATGTTGAATCAACGTTACTACTACAACATTGCTGCAACATCAAATTAACACGTTTTTCTTAGCTTAGCTTCACGTTTGTTGGTTTGTTGTTAACATTGACAACGAAAATTAGCCCACTTCTGATTGTTCTAGAGATCTGAAATTCGGCATGCAGGCTATTTTTGCCTAACAATTTCAGATATAATCATAAAAACTAGTAATTAGAGACCAAAATTAGTTTATTTGAGTAAAGTAGGTATATATATAGTATGACGTGCGGGCGCTCACGTTATAGACGAGCAGGCGCTGACGCTGCGTATCATCAATACGTACGTCAAGTCATACTTAATCAAGTCTTGATAGTTTTTCTTGTGGACTAAAAAGTAGAAATTAAAATACTTGAAAAAACTTTATAAAAAACCACGTTTTTCTTGTGGACTAAAAAGTAGAAAATAAATTATGGTTCACCCAAAAAAAACGTGGGTTGGGCTGAACGTTCACCATCAAATTTCCAAAATTTAAGTGTTGCGTGCTTTTCGCTTTAATCATAAATCTGCTCGTTTTTAAGTACTTTATTCTTTAGTTTAATCAATGTTGAAGAACCTACCTGTTTTTCATCCGTAGCAGGATTCGAACCCGGGATCACTGAAGACCGCGCAATGCCTTAGCAACCTTGACCACGGTAGCTCGCGTGCATGGGCAATAAAATAAGCCAAAGAATAGTCTGACTCCTTGAAAATTGAAATGCATTCTCTGGTCACTAATCATTCACTTATCTATATGTATTTCATTGAATGTTGGTGTGATAACATTAGTTCCAGGCTGGTAAGTAGCTCAACATTCAACATACCAATATTGACCACTTTTCACCGTTAAAATAAGGTTGTTTTACGTCCGTTCTAGCTTTGGTCAGATTTCAACGTTGATCGGACGTTTAATAATAAACATTCAACATACTAATATTGACGTTTCAACGTTGAAATAAGATTGTTTTACGTCTGTTCTAGTTTAGGTCAGATTTCGACGTTGATCAGATGTTTAAAAATAAATAAGCATTCAACATACCAATATCGACATTGTTTCAACGTTGAAATAATGTAGTTTTACATCTGTTCTAGTTTTGGTCAGATTTTGACGTTGATTGGACGTTTAAAAATAAATAAACATTCAACATATCAATATTGATGTTGTTTCAATGTTGAAATAAGTTTTTACACCTGTTCTAGTGTTGGTCAGATTTTGACATTGATCGGACGTTTAAAGATAGATAAACATTTGATGTACCAATATCGACGTTGTTTCAACATTGAAATAAGGTTGTTTTACGTCTGTTCTAGTTTTGGTCAGATTTTGACATTGATCGGATGTTTAAAAATGAATAAACATTGAACATACCAATATTGACGTTGTTTCAACGTTGAAATAAGGTTGTTTGACGTCCGTTCTAGTTTTGGTCAGATTTTGACGTTGATTGGGTGTTTAAAAATAAACATTCAACGTTCCAATATCAATGTTTCAATGTTGAAATAAGGTTGTTTTACGTCCATTCTAGTTTTGGTCAGATTTTGACGTTGATTGGACATTTAAAAATAAATAAACATTCAACGTAACCAATAACAACGTTGTTTCTACATTGAAATAAGGTTGTTTTACGACCCTTCTATTGTTGGTCAGATTTCAACGTTGATATGACATTTAATTTTGATTGTTCAACATTTCAACCTAAAATCAACCAACAATCAACATTGTTTCAATGTCAGACGCCTGCTGGGAGTCTACTATGATCGGGCTCGATAATTGCACAGGTTATGGCGCGCCTGGAAAACTGCCATGATAAATGAGCTCGGTAAGATATTTGTATCCAATTTAATTGGGAATTCCATTTTAAAATATAGAAATTCAAAATAGAATTAGGTCAATTCCATTTTATAACAAAGAAATTCAGACCTGACAAGGATTTGTGGGTTGGAACAATGGAAGGAACATGCAAATATAACTTATACAAGCAGTGAAATTTCGCACTGATGCTATAAGCTCCACTGTCCAAGTTGATTTATCTGCATTTGAATACTGCTTGACTCCATTCATTCATCCAACTAACTAAATTCATATTGTTAAACAAAACCTTTTCATTCAATATGGAAGAATACATGAACTGATTACGCATCTTTTTCAATGAGGAAACTATATTGCAGAAGTGAATTTTCATGAAAGGCACATTTTCGAACTACATATGACTAATCAAAATACGGCAAACATTTTTTCGCTGCCATCAGCCTGTCTAGAACTCTACTGTGCACATATTTTTGAGACGCTCGCCTACATTCATCATAAAAGATTGGGAGCGGTGTTTGCCAACATTAGCACGGGCATCCCCACTTCTGTACATTTGAGCTATATCTGCAATAGTTTTCGGGCACTGTATAACATATGGTAGTGGCCAGTCAACGAGAGTCTGCATGTCTAAGGTTTCATTTTCTTGGCCTCTGTCTTGGCGTTGTGTCTTGGCGTTGAGACTTCATTACAGCATTATACGACTCTGCAATGGCCTCACTGCCCCCCAAACTCAGTGCCGCATCAAGGACCTTGCAGAGCTCTTTACCAAGAGCAGAGTAGAGCTTAGAGTTTTTGAAAATCAGGGAGTAAAGTTTGCCTTCATCGAAAGTCACAATTATCAACTCGTCTATGGTTGAAATTTTAAAATTACTCTGAAGATTGAAAAATCGTTCATCTTTTCTTTGGAGAATTTCTCCACAAAAAAAAATCATCACCCAATGTACTCAGGGACTTGCCAGAAAGAAGATGAAAAAATTTGGTTCCAACAACGTGCAGCAATTCTCCCTATATGGTCAAAACCAGAGTTTCCTTCAGTTTACCGTAAAGTGAATGACTGAGTACGGGATCAATTGTAAGAGAATCAGATTCCCTCACATGGGGAAGATTACTCACAAAGTCAACAAAATCACAGAACAAGTCCATGCCATGCTGAGCAAGGGTTACCTTATCATAAGGTGCTTTTTTCTGCACTGTTCACCACATATCATTGAAAAAAATCTATGTAGGTCAAGGCATTTTTCAAGAGCTGTGCATGCACTGTGGATGCAGTTGTTGATGCAATTCTTCATGCTCTTCAAAATGTCATCCTTGAAATTTTTGGCCAATGTGCGACAGTCAGAGAGATCTTGAGCTTCCCACACAACTTTTCCTTTCTCATGGTGTACAACCAGGTACCCAGGAAGAAGCTCAATCTCGTTGAACTTCAACTCTTCCAATTCTGCCTGATGTTGCAAGAGGCGTAGTAGTCCTTCGCATGTTTCTACTGAAATAGATTGTCAATGATCTACTAGACTGTTGATGTACTTGATCACTTTCCAGATAGGAACTGTGAAATTCTGAACAGCATTCATCACACGGACAAGTGGCTCAAAAAAGTCCAGTAGGTACAGCTGTCAACAAATGTGTAACATACATTACACCATGACTATTCAAAAATAGAAAGAATTTTATTTTCAACTGATTCGTTATGTCAATTAATGAAAACATACGTGTACTATATCATTGTGAGATATCAATTGATGTATTACACTCCATTGCAATCTATATTGATGTACTCGACCACAAGTTATCATCACAAACACGCCAGTGCAATGAGTTTTCAAACCCCATACCACCTTAAAATCACTCCTCCACTATGCAAAAACCAATCACTATTAAAACTAGCATTCAGAGGCCTTTTTCAATACTCTGTCACTGCATGAAGTTGGAGCTTGTGAACCTGCAAAATGATGAATTAGATGAAGGTCAAATGATGCCTGGACATTTGTTAGATCAAGTAAAGACGCAATACATTTCTGTCAAGTGTTTATATAAATGAACATTCATTGATGCTACAAGAAAAAAAAATTTACGAGTGGTGCTTATTGGAAATGGAAATGTTAGGAAATTTATAACTTAATTTATTGTCTTGTAACTTTATTCGTAGCTAAGAATCATTTATACATCAACAAATTTCAATTTGATCATACTTTTGAGGCTGTAATATAAAAAACAATACATTCAGGTAGCAATTGAAAACAAGAAAATTGTGAGGTGAAATAAATTCATTTATACAGGGTGTCCCAAAAAAACGATGCCCAACTTTGAATGGCTGTAACTCAAACAGTAATAGAGTTAACAAATTTTGGAAGGTCAGGATTTGTTCCCTATGTTTTTCTGCATCTCTCCACAAAAAATCAGACAGATCGATGTAGCCATAAGCGTTTGATAGAACTTTCAGTGACATGTGCAAAAATCGTGCTTGCACAAAGTTTTAGTAAGATCATTTTGCATACTCATTAGTCATTACGTTGTCTTGACATGTTTTCTTTTCACTGTTTGATTTTTAGCACATTTTCTCATTTATGAAAAAATGCACTACTGTGCTTGCCATGTCCGTCTGTATGTCCGTCTGTGACTTCATGTTTTTGTTGGCAAGAAAATGCGCTCTGTCACTCACTGCAGTGAGTACTGAGTTCCATTTTTTGTATCTTTGGTGAGACAAAAACATGGCAATCTTTGGTTAGAGACAATCATGACAATCTTTGGTGAGAGGCAATCATGACAATCTTTTGGTGAGAGGCAATCATGACAATCTTTTGGTGAGACACAATCATGACAATCTTTGATGAGAGACAATCATGGCAATATTTGGTGAGAGACAATCATGGCAATCTTTGGTGAGAGAGAAATCGGCAAGTTCTTTAGCACTTCCACCAACCAGATCGACATCCGAGTCGTTTGAATGATCATTGTGATAGACAGCGGGAGCTCCGACTGGGACTGCAATGCGCGACCCATTCCAGTTAACCACTAGCAATATGGCTTGGTTTGTGTGACGATTCAAAGTTGCTTTGTCCGCCGTTAAATAAATGTGAGGGGGAAGTCCAGTACTGAGAAGCGGCTCTAATAACATTTTAAGATTTCTGTTGCATATCACAACTGTCGCCGCCCGAAGAATTTCCGGAAATCTCTTCCTGTGGAAATATGAAACACTTGATTATCTAACTATTTTAATAACATGTTTGCCAATCCGTCAAATAAAAAATTTTTCAACACATATTAAATTGATATATAATTATTTTCCTTGACTAACCGTGAATGACCGATGTCTCCAACATCCACATCACAGGCTTTTAACATGGCGATTTGCGATTCAAAATGAATCGCTGCCCCCTTCATTTTTAGAGTTTGGATAGCAGCTCTACATAACGTTTCAGTCACGGCAGCCGAACGAGTCGAGGATTTCTCATTTGTTTCATGTAAGTGAGTGGCTTTCCAGTGAAAAGAATCCTTCCTGGGCCGATAATGAGAAATGAGACGGCTATTGAAATTGTACCAGTTTTGATTGTGGCCTTTACGATATTCCTCAATTTTATCATCTGCAACCAACACCCCAACAGAGAAACCACTCGAAGGAAGTTTGAAGGTGGAAGAAGATTTGGTCACAACTTGATCACGAGTTGCGTAATCAAGGCAAGTTGAGCATTGTATCAAACACCCATTGGATTGCTTGGAGAGTACAAATTTATTAGTAGAGAGAGCCTCGTTTAAATTTTGGCTACTGTTTATATCTTCCGCTGAAAATAAATTTGCATCTGTAACAGTCAAACTTCGTTGACAGTCACTTTTTGATGTTATTTTTGAAAGTGTGTTTTTAACTTCCAAAATGGTTTCACCAATTTTTTCAAGGGTCCATTTAGGTGAAGTGGGCTCCGGGTTATCTTGTTGGTGATTGCTGAGAAACTTATCAATTGACTTTTGCCAGACAGTATTTTGAAGAGGAGTAGAAACATTAGTGCGGGGTACTGGTGACTCAAGTATGTTCATGGTTGTTTCAGGATCGTTTGCACATTTTTTAGAAATGGACTCGTCGAGAGAGACAGGTTCCAGTGAATTAGGCTGAAAGGAATCGGAGAGTTCTGCTGAATTAGGGTGGAAGAGGTCAATAGGTTCTGCGTTGTTCAGGTGGAAAGAGAAGTCACGTTCATCACCCGAATTTGGCTGCAAGGAAGAAGTGCGGTCTTCGGAGTGTGGCTGCATGGCAGAAGCATGGTCTTCAGGTTGCTGCAAGGAAGAGACGCGGTCTTCAGAGTGTGGCTGCAGGGCAGAAGCATAAGCATAACTTCATATATTATTGCTAATAGGAGGCCAATGCGGTATTTCATACCTCAAATGCGGTATTTCATACCTCATACCCTATCATTTGATTCACTTCATTACTTGTTTAGTTATGAACGCATCTTGAGATTCAGGAAATAAGTCATAGAACCAGTTATTGGCAATAGGCAGGTTTACGAATTATTAGTAACTTTCAAGTCACTTAGTTAATACCTACTTAATATTTAAATGAAAAAAGGCAATTTTTTCGCAGCCAAACAAATCAAAATTTTGCCTAACCTCCTTTCCTTAAAATTACCTTTTAATAATAAATTAAACTAAATAATGTATAATGAATTAGGAATCATAATTCAAAGGGCTGGGAGCCTGGGAGGCGGCAACAGGCAAACGCCCAACGGGCAATGGCAGTCGGTAAGAATCCAAGCCGCTTCGACACACACGAAAATAATTAAACGTGGAACCCACCTTCGAGGTGGCCAATTAGCCGTTTACGATCAGTCAACATGAAGGAAGCTCCAAAATATTAAGTGCTGAACATTAAATTCGTCAGCTGCGCTTGAAACACACGATCCACATCCAACACGTCTGGCTGTCTAAACATAACTGACGAAAATTTCGAAGTTTGCTTTGGTTCAATACGCTGCAGTCTGTACTGCAACTCAGTCAAGTGCAGAAATTACACCGG
Organism: Hyalella azteca; assembly: GCF_000764305.2. Taxonomy (NCBI): domain Eukaryota; kingdom Metazoa; phylum Arthropoda; class Malacostraca; order Amphipoda; family Hyalellidae; genus Hyalella; species Hyalella azteca. Next base: position 54,944 of record NW_025933573.1, read on the forward strand.
CTGGTCCGCTGGATGCAGTGCTATCAACGAAATTTCTAGAATATGACATAGAAAGAGACAGGGCTTGTAGAAATAACAGAGTAGGGTACAATTTGTTCACCGCTTTCATTGATCAAATGACGTTTAAATCCTTGCATCAAGTTATAAATAATTAACACCTTCTGTCCAAACGTGGACAACCGGCGTTACATTTATGCTGCATTTGGTTCAATTGTATGACGATATACCAATACAAGGGTAAATGTTTTTCACTTTTGCTGGCTTAAAACCTTCTATATACTGCCGTAAACTCAATGAACATTCCTACTCGCATTTCGTTTGTCTCGTCAATTGTCATCTGAGGAAATTAGGTATCGCTATGACATGGTGAAACCCTGAAGTCTAACTAGTTCTTTGTACTAGTAGAAGGCTCATTCTTTCGTGGCTGTGAGCCTGTGATAGCGCGTCGCGTCATTTCTACCTACCGGGCGGGTCAGCTGAGACTGAGAGGAGTCTCCGGTAGCGGAGTCGCCGAAGGTGAATTTATACATTTGTTACGAATTATTTTAAGGTAAATTTGTTGCCAATATCTTCTGAAGGCATAAAATTAGCTGATAATTAGTCACCAAAGATATTTGAATATTCTGACAATTTGTCCACACTCCACAGTGGCAGTGAGCCTGAGCTCTGAGTTAAGCCTATGGCTAAGGAAGGTGGTTGTGAAAGAGATGGAATTCCATTTGGATCGAAAGAGGAAAGTAACAAATTTTCATGGCTGGAACAAGTGTTTCCATCTGAGTCTGAATGATTAGAAGCTCCACTTTGCTTTCTCCGTTTGTTTTTGCCCATCGTGTCCAACTGTCCACCACAAGGCTGACACAAGGCAACCGCCCTTCAACGGATTACAAAAAAAAAATAATAATACTAGTTTTGATAGATGATAAGTATAAATAATGCTGAGAAATAATTACAACTTTAAAGAGGAGAAGAGCAAGTCAGTTGCCTTTCCTTTGTTGTAGTTCGAGCTTCGAAGCTAGCGCACACACCATACGTCTTGTCTCCAATCTTGTTGTTGTTGTTGTTTCCAGTTTGTAGGTGAGGAAGTAGTTGCGCAGTGACCTCTTGTTACACCTGGACTCAGCAGGTTTAATTTTGTTTCAATGACATCTGGAGGCTTCATCAATTGGTCCTGCAGTCTTGTTTGCTGCCCAAGCCGTGACGATGCTGATGCACTACAAGGAAGCCAGGCACGTAGAAATGGAATCACGGCTGGCAAATCCATAAAACCACGGCTCGAAAAATTCAGTCGCGGCTCGCCAAGTAGATATATTCCATACTAGCCACCAGGCCCCAACCAGAACCATCAACCAATCACAGTCTGGTGATGGACATGAATTATAAATATACCTAAAAATGACAGAAGCTTTATGTTCTTTCCTAGAATTTTAGCCTGACCTGAATGACTGGTCCAGGCTGGATACGGATCATACGGTCTATCTAAAAAACAACAACCAAACCATTTTTCTTTAACAATAGGTAGTTAGGTACTATAATCACTGATGCAATTTAATATAATTATAATGTGGTAATCTGGAATTGGACTCTAAAATTTGTATTCTTATAAAACATTTTAGGTATTTAGTGAATTATATTTTGAATATTTAGTGAACCTATCTGTTGAGACTTGAAGGCTGACTTGTCAACAAAGACAAGCCAAATCATCGGCAGCCGTCAGCCGGTAGCACTGCAGGTTGGCGTTGGAAACAGCATTGCCCCGGAAATTTTTCAAATAGTAACTTGACTGAAACCTTCGCTCATCGATGTTTTGTTACTACAATTTTTCGCACAATGAGATTTTCTGAAACCTCAGACGCTCAGAGAAAACTATAATTTGGTGTGTCAGTCAACTTCTAACAATCCCTCCGCATCCGCAGAAACTGATTTTTATTTTTTTTAATTCGATTTGAAGGATTTGGGTAACGAAAAACTTATGGCTGGATATAAAAAATTCGAGACCAGAAAATAAATAATTTTATTCGAGGATATTTGGCCTATTTTTCTGGGTCTTGAGAGGGAACAAATAAAGCCGTTGGAGAACGTGCAAGTCCCGCCAAAATTCGTTCAACGAAGCCCCGATGACGGATGACGTCAGAGTCACGTCATCACGTCACTGGTGTATGTAATATAAATCAGAAAAATCAATCAATTATAGTCATAGAACATAGGGAGCTTTTCTAGCGCAAGTGAAACTATGACCCTTTTTCAATCCATTAATCAATTAAAATTGTTGCAATCAGTTTAATTTTAAAATAAAATGTTGACACGATATAAATTGAAATTATGCCTAGTGGGGCAACGGGCCCCACGCGTGTCACGGGGGCAAAGCACCCATTAATCAATTATCATTTTCATTATCGCTTATCATTTTGCTTTAATTGAACTAAATAAGGCACATCGTCTCTATTATAAGAACAGGCCGTGAAGCGGCTTAGGATCCTCACAAACCACCTTCACAGACTTAGAAATGCACGTACTTCCTGCCGGACTTCTGGTGTATGGATCGAGGATCAGCTCTGGCTGAAGATAGGTCACATAATAGCGGTTTCAGCGTTTATTAGGCCGTAGGCCTGTCGCCGATTCTTCACATCACAGAACATTCACAGCATTTTGCGATCTCGAACTCACTGCTACAATTCTGCTGTGCTTAACCGCCCGGCCTCCCTGCCGATTCTGACCAGAAACTGGCGCACAGAGCTGGGATCGAACCCGTGCCTCTCTGCGCCAATCCTGGTACTGAACTGTAAACACTGGGCCACCCTGCCACTGGTGGAGCGGGTGGAAGTCGACAGTCCTCGGGGCGACTGGCGTAGTATGTTTTAAGTCTCCATTAGTGCTCCACAGATGAAGACGTTACAACAAACTAGTAGAGTGGGACCCATGATGTTCAGTTCTGATCAACGCAGGATTGAGTCCCACAGGAACACCGTGACATCCAGAGAAGCTGTAACGGTTGGACCTGGAAGGTTTGTCTTCACTTCTCAAAGACGCTCCGTTTTCTTTGAAAAGTTGATTAGAAGGGCGGATGGAGAATATATACATTGCTATATCAAGTAGGTGTTTTGTTTAAATGAAAGTTAAAATTTACTAAAGCTAAATAAGATTATTAACTCAAGTTTATTTGACGGTGAATTTCTTTATGCCATCATTAAGGTTCCATCAAATATCAAGATATTTGATATTGGGTATGCAGGTAGGTAGCTGACCTCCCAGCCTTAGCACAATTGAAATTTTCCGGCGTCCCCCAGGCGCAGGCTTGACACAGCGCATCCATTCAACAGAACGTGGCCGCAGCCCATGGTCCACATGGGCAATCTCAGGTTCCAAACTTCGTCTTAAGGTCCCCTTGCTCATTTCCAGAATGTCAGCTCACCATTGGCGTAACCATTTTTGAGCAGAGAGGGCCTTTACAGAGCACATCCATTCCTCAACGAGCGGCACAGATCCAGCTGAACGTTTATTTGAATGTGCCAGATATGCAACCCTAACTGCAACTTTGTTTCAGCGGATACCACTGTGGCCTCTGATCCAGCAAAACAGAACCCCGTCAAGTCTCTTGACCAGCATCAACCTTTGTATTTCAAAGACACTTGTGCAATATGAGTGCCCGCGGATAGGTGGGATAAAAGCTACAGAGCAGACCTTGAGTCTGTCAGTATTATAGAATAGAATAGAAAGAATAGAATTGTCGGCGTTGAAGCAATAGGCCCATGGCCTGTTGCCGATTATAATAGGCATTCCCTTTAGATATTCATCTTCAGTAGCCAGCTGCATGACTTTGCGTATTGCAAACAGTTCAGCACCAAGAACCGTGTGTTCTCGTCGGAGTAACCAGCCAGTCGCCAACTGGGTTGATGAAACAAAAAGCCCAGTCGGAACTGACCCAGCATCGTGTATCGGAATCACGATTCCGATAGACAATATTTAAAAAGACCCAGAAGTAAATTTGAGCAAATAACCATTGTACTCTTAATGTTATAACATAATCATTAATGTAATAAGCGCTCATAACGATCATTTCTTTTCTCAAAATTTAGTACAGATTACAAGTGCTTCCAGCGCTTGATTCATACAAAAGTCTACCCACATGAGCATGGCCCAAAATTTACCGTACCACCCAACAGGTGATGAAGGGATCAATAATAGTTGTATAAATAACTTTTCGCTGCATATGCACAATTTTGTGGGATGAACAATTACTCAACCGCAATTACTGAGCATTAAGAACTTTATTTGGTCGGAATGATAATTGAACTATTCATATCATATGTTGATTTGATGCAGTGACATCTGTAAAAAAACACACTGTTACCGCTCAGTGCCTGCACCAGAAAGAATAAAACTTGTACATCTAAAAATTAATGTAATAAAGAGCTTAATATGCCTCACTCGTTGTTATTTCATGATGATAAATACACCATCTGTATATAGAGGTCGAGCTGACTCGTAGAGACAATGTTGGTAGTTTTCAATTACTTCAATCTCAAAAGGACTTTTGACGAAGCAGAAATGGGTGTTGGATTACGCTTGCATTTACCTGCCAATCATCGGGGCTCTGTAAGCTCTTAAATAGTTTACGTGTTTCATCGTTAGCAAATCAAATGACCGAAATGTTATATGCCAGAGTAGATATGTTACCCCGATACTCTAATGTGTTGCCACGTGCTTTATGATCAAGAGTCCGCAACTTATTAAAAGAGTCCACGGCTACCTCTTTATAAGTTTCGCTCATATATTGCACAGTCACTTCTCTCCAAGCTGAACGCCATCTTTTTTTAAGAAAAAGCAGAAATATTAATTCATTTAAGCCTAATATATTACAATTGTTAGTTACTTTGAAGGATGACGCAAGTAACTACTTAGCATTTGAGTTAGAGTCGAATATTATGCGTTTAAAAATTATTTTTAAAAGACAACACTTCTAAAGAATCCAGTGTCTTTGATGTTACACATATACAATGAATTTAAAGTTTTATTTTCATATATTAAAAAATAAATTTTTGCATTTTTTACTCTATAAAAATTTTGTAAATTTTCAAAATTATTCATTCGTTCAATTGATTCTTGCATTGTCCACAACTTTACGAAAGTATGCAAAACTTCAGATCGATGGTAAAGGTCACATCAATAAATCTTATAATCAATATCGATTATAAGATTTGTAGAAGACAAACAATCAAACAACAAGAAGTGAATTTGAAGAAAAGTGCTATAAAAAATAGTGAGCAATTTCAGATATATCTGAGTTATCCATGGAGTTAGAAGCAATATAATATACATGAACTGAGTTCGGTATTCCGATTGTCCTGTGTACAGACAACATTACTACAGTTTATTAGTGCGTGTAATACGTTATTGACATAACATAACATAACATAACATAACATAGTGATCTCGGCGCTGAAGTGTAGGCCTGATGTGGCCTGTCGCCGATTCTTTTCCTTTTCGTGCCTTGTTCACAGAAGATCTAAAATCGTGTCATTTGACCGGATCTTTTCAGGACTGACGATAGTTTGAAGTAGCTACCAGACTTCCACCGGGTTCGATAAGGAGCTAGGCATTTCAAATCTGAACATATATTTTTCCATAGCTAGATCTGAACATATATTTTTCCATAGCTTTATCTGAAAATATATTTTTCCATAGCTTTATCTGAACATATATTTTTCCATAGCTTTATCTAGTTTGTTCTTGAACGCGTTCATACTTGGAGCGCCAACGATGTCATCGAATTACATGATGAATTACAGAAATAAAATTGAACTCTCTTCGTCAGAAATTGTATTTCATAAGTAAGCAAATTGTCCGTGGAAAACAATCTTGTATATAAAGCCTGCGATTTATTGATTACAGACAATGAGTCGACATAAATAATATAAATGTTTGAATTGTTGAATGTTACAGGGATATTAGATGAACAAAATGATTAATTTAAGTACTTTGTTATACGAAATTTTTACAATGTTAATGAAATAAATCTGAAATGGTAGTGTATTATATAATTACCAATATTAATGTACAGTCTGGAAGTTAGGGAACATTGATCTTATAATTACTTTAATTAAATTAAGGATGCATTTGGAGAACCAGCCCATACGGATCAGGGAAACGAACTTATATTTCCTGTTTATTTTAACTTAAAATTCATTTTAGTGATAGTTTGGGGTAAAAAGGGCAGATATAATACATGTTAGTTAAGAAATGTTATCCTAATTAGTTTTACTTCGCTTTAAGGCTTACTTACTCTATATTGAGTGCGAGAAATTTCATACCTAATAAATGAGCAATTTCAGTACGGTCGGGATTAAATTTAAAGAAAAATTCTGTCTGTTTAATATGATTAATAATATTTATATTAGAAATATTTTACAGAAAATTATTAACGACACATTCGCAGTATATCGCATTCACTATACTCTACTCAGTGACCATAATCCATCGGTTATATACTGGGAGTACTCCCGAATTTGCCCTATTACCAGAACGGTAAATCAGGGATTAAAAATAGTAAAGAGCATACTTTAAGGATCAAATAAGTGAACAGGTTTGAGCAAATGAACTTGATATACCGCCATTACTGATCACACACGACATTCAATCTTTTTAATGCATAACTAAACTATTGATATAAACCGTATGCCTGCTGCAATTTATCTACCACAACTCTACGAACGCTCAGCGGCTGCAGCAAAGAATAGATAACTTATACGCCTAACAGAAAATGCTCACAATAAGGTAATTTTCATTGTATGGTAAAATTTATTGGTGTCATATACGACACCAATATTATGAGGTCAAGCTGACTTGCATCAACAATGAAGAGAGGCTGGTAATTTTCGAATACTTCAATCTCAAGCGATTTTCTGAAGAAGCTGATTAAGCTTACATATAACTGCAATTATTAAGGGCTTATTAAACTCATACGTAATTAAATGAATAATGGTCTACGCATTTCAGCGTTATAAAATCATATAACATTATAACATGAATCATGTGCCAGTTTAGATATGTTACCCCTATACTCTGATGCGTACCGCATGCTCTGTGATCAAGACTTCGCAACTAATGAATATAGTCTACGGACAAGTCCTCGTGAGTTTTGATTGCCCGCGCCTCACCACACAACGTATCTCGCATAGCCGCGTGCCGTGTGTGGATTAAAATGATTTACATCCAAACTCTGGTAGAATAACACATGATTAGGTTCACCCCTCGTAGACTCCTTATTCAGGAGTGCAATAGCCCTTAATCTGAAATACTAACAGGAAGATTCTTGGGCAGGGTAATAAAAAATGTTCAGGAATTGTTTATTTATCTGCAACACGGTGGATTTTTTTCAGACGCGCACCCTTCATTGCGTGATAATCGCTTATAATGTACATGAAGCCTGCAGTTTCCCATATACAGAATGAGTGAGTTGGTATTATTCAATAACAAAAAGGTTTAATTGCTTTATAAAAAAACAAGTCATGATGACAATATTGATTGTGTTTCTTCAAGGACACTTTTCTTTACATACTGTCAAGAAATTTTTTTTCATACTTCTGTTTTCATAGTTTATTTATCTGTTTGATAGATTTGTTATGCATAGAATTCCTTGGCGACAATTTCCTTAATTTTTAACTAAGGTTATGAGCTAACAGCAGTTTAAAAATAAAAAGTGAAATATTTATTGTTAAATGAATCTAACCAGAAGGGAAACAAGTAACAAGTAAAAGTCACAACTCGAGTGAATACATAAAGTATTTTATGCTACCTAGTAATAACTCAAAGCCCACCATCAATTGTTGCTGGCTGAATAAGTTGTACTCCATGTCCAGCTGTACTCCTTGTGGCACGCCACTGCGCACTGATGCCCAGGGGCCATACTTACAAAACTCGCTAAGTGAACGTAAGTACTGACGCTCTATTCTCTTGTCTATGATTAAGTGAACGTAAGTACTTACGCTCTATTTTCTTGTCTATGATTAAGTGAAATAAGTGAACGTAAGTACTTACGCTCTATTTTCTTGTCTATGATTGGTGGATTTTGCTTGAAAGGCCGTCTATGATTGGCTGATGAACTTACGATCTCTTAACTTTTTTTGAAAGTATAGGCCCAGTCTGACACGGTTCCGTTAATGCTGACACGTTGTCGTCTACCTACTAGAAAATCTCTGATCCATTGGAGTACGTTTCACTCAATTCCCAAAGACTTCACTTTACGCAACAGCCGCTCATGCGGAACACTGTCAAATGCTTTGGCAAAATCGAGGTACAATGCATCCACTGGCTCTCTTTCGTCCAGCAGGCGAGTCCACTCGTTCAACGTAGATAATAAGTTAGTGGTGCAGGATCTGCCGGCAATAAAACCATGTTGACAATCTGATATGAGATGGTGAGCAGTCAAGTGATCGATTATCCCTCACCAGCGTTACCACGGTGTATATTTCTATATCAGATTTCACAAATCTGGTATTTTCAAGATGTGTCTGGTATGAATGTTTTAGATCTGGTATTCTGGTAAATCTGGTATTTTCTGACTTACTGCAAATTTACTGCATTAAGTTCCACCTCTGAAGTTTGAACTTCCTCCAGATAACTACACAGTACCTAGGATAATTTTCTTTTCTTTTTCTAATCACCGTTTCTGACGAATAGTTTCATTAAATTTGGAGGTACATTAGTCTGCTTTCGAACAATAGAATTTCAGGTATTTTGAGCTATTCAATCTGGTATTCTTGCCAAGAAAAAACCTGTCCCTCACAAGATTCTATTACCTCTGCCTATGAATCTCAGCAGACAACAGTTACATACATTTGGTCATACATCGTGTTTCTGTTACAGTATAACTGCTCTAAATGATTACCGTACGCGGTCGGGTATGTTATAGGTAATTATGTTTGTATGTTTTGAAGAGGGAAGAACAACCTATGAACTTCAGAGCTTAAGGTTATATAGCCTGATAGCCATATGTTCATAGCTAGTTATTCAGCATGCTCAATTTTGCAGAATAAAAGGACTTCATTAGGTCTTAAGAACAGTGCGATCATTAGGTCTTAAGGACAGTGAGATCATTAGGTCTTAAGGACAGTGAGATCATTAGGTCTTTAGGACATTGAGGTCATTAGGTCTTAAGGACAGTGAGGTCATTAGGACTTAAGTACCGTGGGGCTAGTTTCTTAAGATTCATCAGCATATTGAAGTTAAATTAACTGGTTTTATGTTTCAACCCACATTGAGGCCACATTATACTGAATCAGTGTTAATGTTTGTAACTAACAATATTGATCAAACTATTACTACGCTGTATCAAAGCTATACACGTTATTTGCCTCTCTAAGTTCTCTTAGTTATTTGAGTATTTTAGGCCTGGTTAGGTTTTGAAATGAAAAAGACAGATTTATATTCTCCTTCTCTTGAACACACTAGCGTATACACACAATTTTATAGCGGATATCACATTTTCTGCAGCTGCGCTAAAAAACCTTGTAGGGAATATAATGTTTACTTTTAATATTTTTACAGCTCAAATAATCAGGGAAGATGATTCACTGCATTTTCACTTGAATAAAAAACAACGCAATTCTGTTTAAATATTAGGTCTATGGCAAGATATAATCAGAGTGATTAATGCGAGGAAATTATATAATATAATATGAAATTAAAGCCGCAAATACCATTATGTTCTAATGAGAGCTCAAATGAACAACTATCACATGTTGGAATTTTCACGAAATTCGGGGTTGGAATATCTAGCGCTATATTTACCATTATTTAAATGCCATTCTGCAAACGGAGTATCTAATTTTCCTAAAGCTTCAAAGAACTCTCCAATTTTACCCTCTTCGATGGCTCTGAAAGCTGCTCTCAAGTTAACTTGATTTTCTCTAGTTTGAACGTCGCACAATTCTTGATCAAATCCAGAACGGGGTTCGCCATGTCGCTTATAAGACTTAGGACCCCAAACATTATTGTTAGGATGCCAGCAAATAACAGAAGCCAGTCGTTCGCCAGTCAAATCTTTTCTCACCTTCGTCATGGGGACATTACCATTACCGTCTCTTTTATTATAGTCCAGGAAATGAGTGCTGAATATTTCTTTGATAATTGGCTGATTAATATATTTTTCAAGATTACTTTTTAATTCGACAGGATCATTCTTGTAAGCTTCTATCAGAGCTTTCCACGTTTTTCCCCAAGGGACGATGTGATGGCGAGATTCCTCCGTTACGTCAGGCTTGCCCGTTTTGGGATCAATGCCTTTGCATCTTCGTATCTGCAATGTGAGAAGAATACTAAATATCAATACAATCCATGCTAATATACGAGTAATCAAAAACCTATTAAGCTATTTATAAACTGGTGGTTATAACCGTTACAATGCCTACTGACACGAATAATGTTAAAAACTTTAAACGTATCAAAAAGATAATACCTGAGGCTGCGGTTTCCATAAATTTTCAAGTTCGTACCCAATTTACTCTGCTTTAGTAAGTGTGTAACCTTTACTGCAATATTATCGTTTATTCAAGTGGCAAAATCAAAATTAAACTTTTTAATTATATTTCAAAATGGATTAATAATACCCTCAGTAGGTTTTTTTGGGCGACCAACGGGGAAAAAGTACAAGAAGCCCAAATCATCTCAAAAACCGAAATCATTTACTTCATCTTACACCTCTTCATCAGATGGCGAGCCACGATCGCCATTTTAGCTCCGCTACTCATATACCACAAATAATTCTTCATTTCTACCTTGAATATTATTAAGGAGGGCATCTACCCTCCAGAAAACTTCCACATTTACTAACGAATCTTTCTGAAACTTTACACATATATGTAAATTCGAAATACAAGCAGATTTTTTTCGTATGATTTTTTCGGAAAAATTAATAGAAAACGTAAAATTCATAGAAAACGGACAAAAAAGGGGGTACTTTAAAAATCTATCTCCTACAATTTTCAAGCTACAGCATTGAAAGATATACCATTCGATTTGTAAAGACCATACCAATCGAGTAACGAAGCCCGATTTTTGATTTTTGCATTTTTTGCGGGATTTTTTTTACACGAATTTTCCCATTTTCTTCTCATTTTCTTCAGATTTCCCCCCCCCCTCCCCCATTTTGAATCCAAGCTATGCACAAATCTAAAAAAGGGGCTTCGTTACTCGATAGGTATGGTCTTTACGAATCGAATGGTATATGCCTCATCGCTGTAGCTTCAAAACTCTAGGAGGAGATAGGTTTGCCGTGACAATAAGTGTTAATGTTCAGGAGTGCGCGACAAAGTCCCGCGCGCATCGCAATAGGCACTCAATGTAGCAAGGATACAAAACTAAACGTTACTGGAGCTTGATTCCAGTCAAGGATGGTGGGAGTGTCTGCATGCACACCTCCTCATACGACGCCAGGCGGGTAACTAAGGTGCACTTCAAGCAGACACTCTATTTAGAGTGCTCGCAGCGAATTTCCTCCTATTCTATTTGTTAAAGAACTCCCCCACCCCCCTCCCTTTCATGATCAGTCGTGAACGTATAAATCAACGTACAAAGGTGGTAATGGTACCGTTGGATAGGGCAGAATGTCAGCTTTAAGATGAGACTAAAAACCGGAAAAGTCAAATCAGAAAACTTTAGGGAAGACGCCCCCCTTAAATCACCATTTGAAGATTTACCATCACAGTATGAAATATGCAAATAGAGGACAGAGACATAACCCAACGAATTTGATCAGTGAACTAAATTTAATGATTTTCTACGCTTGTTTTTAATATGGTTTATTGTAAATTCCGCTTTTGACCCTCTTAGGCATCAAACGCATCAAACTATCATTCATTGTGAATGTAAATTTCTGGTCTGTTCCTTTGCCATGTAATTAATATTAGTACAAGAGATTCCAAATGCAAATGATAAACCAAAACTTAGAGAATTAAAAATAAAAAGGCTAACCCGTTGTCTACTGAAGGTGACTCGTTACCAGGGTCGTACTATCAAAACGCTCTCGAGTACACGTTAACGTCTTAAGTCCACGGAGCGGCTGATTTTTACTCTGTGATTAGTCGGTTTTGCTTCAAAAGATGTCAGTGATTGACTGGCGGTGTTACGAACTTGCTCCTATTTTTGATAGCACGGCCCCTAGCCTTTAGATACGCACAGGATTGAGGATAGTTGATATCTCTGTGTAAAAAGAGATACCGGCACAACATTGAGGACAGTCAATAGGTATGTGTACAAAGAGATACCGGCACAACATTAAGAACGGTTAATAGGTATGTGTACAAAGAGATACCGGCACAACATTGAGGACAGTTAATATGTCTGTGTACAAAGAGATACCGGCACAACATTGAGAACAGTTAATATGTCTGTGTACAAAGTTACCAACACAACATTGAGGACAGTTAATAAGTCTGTTGTTGTTGTTGTTGTTGTTGTTCGCCCTCCCCGTCCCGCGACAAATGCGGGACGGGGCCTACACCCATTCCTGCGGCCAGCCCAACCTCTCTCCCCAGCGCGCCAACAGTCCCGCCGCCTCGATGGGAGAGCTCCACAAAACCAGAGGCGACAAGGGCGTGACCAGCTCCGAGCAGCCGAACAAGTGGTTAGTGTTGTGTTCATGTCTGTGACAGTGGACAAAGAGGGGACGGATGTGTGACTGGATCTATTTTGTGTAAGTATTGGTGTAGTAGGGAGGACTTGTTTGTACGGAGTTGTGCTAGTGCTCGGCGTGTGTGTCTGGGTAGTTGGGTTTCTGAAGGGTCTATGGCCGGAGCTGGTGCCAAAAGTACAACATTGTTTGGTAGATTGTCTATGTAGTTAGTTGTGATTGTAGTGTGTATTTGTTTCTTGTGTCTGTTTAGTGTTTCTGTTGTGGCTTGATCTGGTTCTATGAGTATGTTAGTGGGGTAGTTTCTATTTGTGAAAACTGTTTGTTTCATAAGTCTGGGTGGGTTGTAAGGTTGAGTATAAGTGTGAAGTGGGTGGGTCGGTGCTTGAGCTTTTAGTCTGAGTTGGGATGCATGGAGTCTGAGGTGCTGGTCTATTGGCAGCGTTTTTGTTTCTGTATGTAGGTGACTTTGGTTAGTATCAGCTGTACAACCTGTTGCAATCCGGAGTACTGTGTTTTGGATCGTTTGTAGTTTGTTTGTAGGAGTTTGTACTAGGTTGGGGGACCAGATGGTGCTGCCGCAATCTATTATAGGTTGTGTTATAGTTTTGTAGGTGGTGAGTAGGACTTCTTTTTGTTTTCCCCAGTTTGTTGATGTGAGAGATTTTAGAATTTTTATTGTTTTAGTTGCTTTGTCGTGTGTGTTATGGATGTGGGTGTTGGAGTTTAGTTTTGGGTCGAATGTGATTCCTAGTATTTTTGGGTGTGTGATGGTGGGAATTGTGGTGTTGTCTATGGTAAGGTTTAGTATTTTCCTGTATTCAGCAGGGTCAGGTGTGAAAAATGTGGCTGTACTTTTGGATGCGTTTAGCTTTAGTTGGAGGTTGTTTCTGATGGTCCAGTCGTGTATCTGTTGTCGGAATGGTTGTGTACGTTGTTCTGCAATTTTGTAATTGTGGTGTGATGAGAAAATGGTGATGTCGTCTGCATATGTGATCATGTGCACATCTGTGGGCGGAGTGGGGAGGTCTGAGGTGTATATGTTGAATAGAGTGGGTGAAAGGACGCACCCTTGTGGGACGCCTGTTTTAAAATTCTGCTGTTTGGAAGTGGTGTTATTGAAAAGTGTGTAGCCTTTTCTTCCTTTTATGTAATTGGATATGTATTTCGTTAATGTTGGTGATTTGAATCTTTGAGAGTTTGTCTATTAACTTGTGTAGGTTTACTGTGTCGAAAGCTTTGGACATGTCTAGTGCTATTGTAATGGTTCGTGAAGGTGGTTGTTTCTGATTGAATCCGCGGGTAATATGTTGGGTAAGTGAGTGTAGGGCTGTGACTGTGGAGTGATTTCCCTTGGAACCGTGTTGGTGAGCGATTTGTGGAATGAGAGGCTGAATGATGTTGAGTATGATTTTTTCTAATGTTTTAGAGATTGGACTGAGGAGTGATATTGGTCTGTAGGAAGAGCCTAGGGATGTTTCTTTGTTGGGTTTGGGTATGGGTATGATCTTGGCTAGTTTCCATAGGTTTGGGATGATGTTTTTGTTTATTGCTATGTTGTATATTCTGGTAAGGTATGATATTGCATTGGGTCCAACTTGTTTTAGGTGTTGAATGTTAATGTTATCAGGGCCCGTGGATTTGTTGGACTTACTATTTTTAATTGCAGTGATGGTCATATCTGTTGTGATGGTCATCTGATCTTTTCGTAGGTTTTTGATTTTTCTGTCTATTTTTCTGTAGTGAGGGCAGGTTTGGTGTTTTGTTATGTTTATGAATTGGTTGTTGAAAGATTGTGCTTTGTCTTTGGAAGTGTGTGCTATTTTATTTGAGAAACTAATGGATTTGTTTGGTTGAGTGGGGATGGTTTTGTTTGATAGTTGATGTATTGTTTTCCAGAGTATATGGCTATTGTGTTTGTTGTCCCAGTGTTGCTCCAGGTGTTCTCTCCAAATATTTGTCTAATGGTCTTGTATGGCTCTGCCAATTTCTCTGTTTAACTGCGGTAGTTGCGGGTCTTTGTGATTTGCGGTTCTGATATGATTTCTTTGAGTTATGAGAGCTCTAATGTTGTCTGGGAGAGGTGGTTGATTTGTTTTTATCTTGCCTTTGGGAATGTTGTGTTTGTCCGCTTGAATTATGATGTTTGTGAGGGTTTTGTTTGCGACGTGAATGTCGGTTGGGTCTGCTATGTTTTCTAGTGCCGATTCTATTTCAGTTGAAAAGGAGGCCCAGTCGGCTTTGTGGTAGTTAGTGTATGTTTTTGTTTGGTGTTGTAGTCGGAAGTTTGTTTTTGTTCTGTAGTCTAGTAGTATAGGTAGGTGGTCAGATGAAAGTTCTGTCAGAGTAGTCCAGGTAATGTTGTTTGCTATAGTGTCGGAGGCTGTGGAAATGTCAGGAGAGGTAGGTTGTTGATTGTTTGTGGTGGGTAGACGAGTAGGTGAGTTTTGGTTGAGAATAATAGGTCTGTGTACAAAGTTGCCAGCACAACATTGAGGACAGTTAATAGATCTGTGTACAAAGTTACCAGCACAACATTGAGGACAGTTAATAGGTCTGTGTACAAAGTTACCAGCACAACATTGAGGACAGTTAATAGGTCTGTGTACAAAGTTACCAGCACAACATTGAGGACAGTTAATATGTCTGTGTACAAAGTTACCAGCACAACATTGAGGACAGTTAATATGTCTGTGTACAAAGTTACCAGCACAACATTGAGGGCAGTTAATATTCTGTATACAAAGTTACCGAAGGCGCAGGTTGTAAAATTTATGATTGTCTGAGAATCTCACCTTAAATTTTTCTGCAGAATTTCCACCACGATTTCTACTATAGGGTTGGACGAGATGTGAGGCTAATTTCTTCAAATCATCTTCTTCAAGTTTCAGATTTCCATCCTTATCTTGATACAATCCTGCCAGGAATAATATACTGGCTGGGTTGGAGTTGTTCTTTATAATCCAGGTTTCAGCAGCGAGCGCCTTATGAAAGCTAGCCGGGTTTGACTCGATACGGTCAGCTACCACAGCTCTGAGATCAGCGACAGATTTCGAAATGCCACGACGCTCAAGAATTTCGCTCACGGCACCATATACACAATCAAAACCCTGCGTCTTAGCCTCCTTGAAACTGCCACAGCTGTCCATGTACAAAGCATGACCAATTCCTCCATTTGGGTCCTTTATTACGCACATCACCTCAACACCATCAGCAATGTCTTCTTTAGTCTTCTTATACTGAGGATCGTCCACCACTTTCAACTTTATATTGTTGGCACTGGCCAAAGCTGCCATTTCAATAAGATCGGCCGGTGCTTCTCCTCTGACGTCGTCTGCCAATTGTTGAACATTTTTGTCTATTGGGGCCGAGGAAGTACTATCTTTGCTGGCATGGTAGTACATTTCGCGCAAACTGTGCGCAGTGCAGTAATCCCTTGCGTTGTAGTGGAGCTGTTGGACAAAGGTTCTGTATGGGCCATAACTGGCCATGAACGCCTTTTCGTCGGCTGACAAATTTTTTTTAGTCAGAAGTTTTTGGTACTTTTTTTGGTCAGCCTTTTGACTCTCAGATTGATCTTTTTTGTTCACAAAAACGTAGTGCTGCAGTCGCTTGGAAATGGCATCTGTGAGGCCGCTAACAGCCATTGTTGTCCATGGTTGCAAGATCTGTGAATCCATTATCCTTACCAACTGTTCAGATATCTGGTCCGAAACAGACTTAATTGTAGTGTTGAAAGAGTCCATATCAACAGCAACAATTTTTTCATACAATTCGCCGATGAAAACGATGCCTTTTTGTATATCCGCCTGCAAGGAGGTGCTGTCAGTGAGCTGCCCAGATAATTCATCCACTATTTTACTTGGCGATTTTATCCAAGCATCTGACAAGTTGTCTATTCTTGCTTTCGCATTCCTGCCACTGCTATGCACATCACTGTGTGGTATGTAGAAGTTGTCATTTTGATCAATAATCTCAAGCTTTTTCAGATTTTTGGAAAAGACATCGGCATTTTTCTTGGATATCTTTAAGCTTTTTTGCAGAATGGAGCTGATAGTCAGGAAGTTCTTGTCATACACAATAAGCTTTTCCTTGAGTTCATTCAAAACATCGTCAGCCAGCGTTTGCACCTTGTGCACTCCATTGAGAGTAGAAAAAGTTCGGATGACCAAGCTTGGGAGGCTTCCAAACCTGTTCGAGTCGGAGAGGACGCCCTTGATTAATGGCAAACAAACTGAGTCCAACAGTCCTCGCATAAAGCCCCGTAGAGGGTTGAGAATTTCCCCCACAAGGCTGTTGATTTTAGTTTTAAACTGGCACAAATCACTCGCAAAAAATTTGCCCAAACAACTGAAGAGTTCAGGCCGGTGAAACGCAGAAAAAACCCTTGACTGTACTGCCTCACAGATTTTCGGCTTCAGGAGTGCAAAGGTTAAGTTTGACAAGTGTTGGATGACAGTGTTCAAGCCTTCTCTTGCAACGGCCTCTACAGTCTTGGTGCACACAATTTTGGCAGTCACAGTTTTAAGATTCTTGCCCGTAGTTAAAATAGTCTGACTAGCTAACTTGCCGTTAGAAATGATCCGTGTGCCAGCTTCCTTAACGCCTATTCCAGGAGCCAGTGTCTTCAGTCCTTTCACACCCTCTTTAAATTTCGAATAACCCATTGTAATAGCTGTCAATGCAAGACTCACAGCTTTTTGTTGGCAGTAGTCTATCCAGCTAAACTGTCTTGTTTGATGTGCTCTGAAGGCAAAGTACGCATCAGCCAGGCCTTCTGTCAACACTGACATGCCCATCGATATCCCGAACCCAGTGGCCATCAACACACCACCTAATGCTATTTGGCCAAGGCCGAGCACTGCCACTGCAGCCACACTACACCACGGAACAAACAATTTTTCATTTATCTCAACGATGTGCTCAAGGCCTCTGGAGATGAACTGGTTCAATTCATATGTGGGGGAGAAATCTTGCATGAACACATCACAAATATTCTTAACTTTGGTTATCGTCATGTCTTCTTGTTCCAACGCAGCACGTTCCAAGATGTATCGCACCCCATTGTCTGACAACTCCATAAATTCCAAGGAAAATTCTAATTTCTCCTTTCTTAGCCTCTGAATAACAAGTTTTGCATCAGCCCAGTCTAATCCATCAAAACTGAAGTCAACTTGCCCTTCCTTGAGTTCACTGTCATTGAAATTGCTGATATTGCAGAAGGAAAGGACAAATTGTGCATCTTTACAGCAGTTCTCGACAATATTCTGTGCTTGGACAGTTTTCAGGTCTTCGAATCTAACGTAGCAAAGAGAATGCTCAGTTTGAAGCTTACGTACTCGTGCTTCCAACTCTTCTCGATTGACTTTTTCATGAACCTGACTTTGTCTGACAATCAGCACGCCACTTTCCAGTGATTTATTGAGCTCTAAGAGCTTCAACAAATCTGATTTGTCGAGGATAATTCCAACATGGACTAACTCGGCCTTGACAGATTTGAGCTTTTCTAGTGCTACTTCGTGACTCAAGTCCTGCAATTCAACATGCAGTATGGCATCTGGCATGCCGTTGTTATTCAACGACTTGAAGAGATCGTGTTCCAAGTCGACTTTGTACAGGTTGATTTTAGTTTCAGCAATTTTATCGGCGAAAAAGATGGTTTTCAATGCCTGATCAATCGTCCCCGAATCTTGCCTGACGGTCAAGTGGTTGAAAATAAGCGAGTATCTTTCTCCATTTCTCAGTTCCAGGCTCTCCTCATCCTTGAATTGGCTCTTGTTTTCTTCACATCTTTCAAGCTCGTGGTGGTGGGTGCGAGTTTCTAAGACGCAAGGCTCGTTAGCAGTGACGGTGTGCCGCTTGACTGCTACCAGGTCCATCATCCGTTTGGATCTCTTTATAGCATTTATAGCAGCATCTACGCCGCTCATGTAGGAGCCTAATATGGTCGCTTTTGTGGTCAGTTGCTGGTATAGTGGGCTGTTGACGAATCCAGCATGTTTTTGCTGTTTTTGCTCCAGGAGCAATTGCGTGGCATTGAGCAGACTCATCTCATTTGCAAGACATTTCAGAGCAACTTTGAATGATGCCAGAGCCTTGTCTTTGTAGTTCGCCGACTTCAGGAGCAGCAAGCACCAGGCAATGCCCACGTGTGCAGCTCCTGGTGAGAACATTTCGATTTCATCTTTTTCTGAATTAGCTTCCAACCGTTTGGAATGGCTCCTCTTGTCACCAGCTACATTGTTATGTATTTCATCATGTTTTTTTTGCTGAGACTTGCGTTCCAACTCCACTGCTTGCTCGAAAACCTCCAGAGCTTCTTCAGGCTTAGAGCTCTCTACAAGCAAGTCATTTGCAATAGCAATGAAATAGTATGGATTTTTTATCAATTTCTTGTCTTTGAAGTCATTACTAAGCTGACCAATTAAAGCATTGCATTCTTCTTCTGCTGCGTCACACTTTATGACTCCATCATCCAGTTTGCTAAGGAAACCTGCCCATTGCTCTTCAATAGCTGCCAACACACAGCACTCGTATACTGTAGGCTGAACATCAGTGAACAAACTGCGCACTTTTCTACCGAAGGTGTTGGTCTTTTTCCTGATTTTTAGTCTTACTTCATTCAAGAACAAGCAAAATGTGTCGAAGAGTTTGTCTTTAACTTCAATAAGTTTGAGTTCCTTTTCTTGGAAAGTCTTGATTTGCTGTGATTCTATTTCATCTCTTTGAGCTTTCATAGCCTCTGTGGTCCATTCGGTTGTGTTGGTAGAATAGCCATCCAGGTTCTGGGCGTTCAGGATCATTATGCCAGTGCCACGCTTGCCTTGTCTTGAGGTCCTACCGAAAGCTTGATCCTCGACCCTCTGGTTGTTTGGCATGAACGTGAGGATGACATGTAGGCCACCAGTAGCTTCAATATCGTCAGTTTGTATGTCGGTACCTCGACCAGCCAAGTTCGTGGCAATAATGACTTGTCCACGTCGAACTTTCTCCACATTCTTCTCCTGATTCATGTTATTCATAGAGTACACCTTAATTAGGCTTGGCGGCAGCTTCTCGTTCAATATGCCATGGATCAGATTTGCGTTAGCAATCGTTTCGCAGACTACCAAAATTCCCCTGCCTTTATCAGACTCTAACATAATGTTGCACCTAATTTCCTCAAGCCAGCTGGTCTCATTGTGAGCTACAATGGAATCAAGTTGTACAAATTGCTTCTCGCGTTTCTGAGGGATGTTTACAAGATCTACCGAGTAAACACTTGCCAGAAAATCCCGACAGTTATCCGACCCAAGAGTTCCCGTGAGTCCACATACCATTTTATATTTTTTTATGAGGCCCACATTGGAAAGAAAGTTGGTAGTGAGGGTTTCACTGGTCATTTTCAAGTTGTGCTCCAGTTGCAGGAATTGATGTAAGCCATCACTCCAGTTGGTGGAGTCCTGAACAATGCCCGTGCTGTGGAAGTCAACAGGTTTTATTTCTCCATTTTGGACAACATAATGGACATTTTCCTGGTAGTTCAATGCCTCCACAGCATTTATAATCCACTTTGACTTTTGTTTCTTCACAAAGTCAGCAAAATTGCTCGGGATGTAGATCTGATTTTGTTGTATCTGATCATCGAGGTAATGCTCCAGATAGTCCTTAAGGAACTTGTCCACATCTTCAACAGCCTCACCAATTATACTTTGGTCCCCAGCTAGCGCAAAGTAGGCTCCCAGATCTGGGATTTTCTTGACATCACCATTCTCATCTGCAAATTCCAAAGTGATTTTATCATTTTCAAACTCAACTTTGCCCTCAAGAAAGTACAACTTGTTGTTGCACATGATGAACTGGTTTTTGATAGAGACTAGGAACTGCCAAATGAAGACATAAAGAGCATGAAAATGATCCATTCCTGGGACCGTTGACGACAAGCGGGCAATCTTTGAACTGTCGTCTACCAACATACTATCTACCTCGTCCACAAGAGCCACACTCAATTTTCTCCCACCTAGTGTGCCTAACTTGCTGTAATTGTCCCTGAGAACGTCAAACTGAAACTGCGACATTTCGCCATAAACAATGTCAGAAAGATAACAATCCTTCCTGCCCTTCAGGTAGACAGTTTTGTCGTTGTTATCAGAGCAGGTGAGACCAAACATTCCGTACAGCTTGGCCTGCTGCTTGGCATCTCTTTCCGCTAGAACTGGTGAGCTTGTGATGACGTCAACTTTGTCGCCTCTCAACGCAAATATGATGGCTAGGATGGAAATGATTGTGGACTTGCCCTCGCCTGTGGCCACTTGAAGTAACTTTCCTCGGGGCATTTCCCCTCCTTTCAAGGCAATCAGACTGCAGAGCATCTGGGTGTTGGTGAGAGTGTACCCAGTGATGAGGAAGTTGGCTCGGAGAATTACTGCAATTGCTTCATAGTCTGAAAATGTCCGCTTTTTAGTTTTGATGTGTTTTGCCCACTCGTTTATCTGATTTTCATTCCATTTCAATTTCTCCGACTGTTCTTTGAAAATATTTTGCTGGATGTTGAGCGAATTTTCCTGCGCGAGTTCTTCTATGAATGGCACCAGTTTGTTTTTTTCTTTTAACTCCGCCAGAAGTTCGTGGAGATCTCTCTCCTTGCCCTCGAGCTGGAAGAGGTTCTCTACTGCAAGTTTGTGAAGGTTCCGTAGGGCATCTAGGAAAGTCTCTGCTTCCTTCAGTAGTTGCAAGCACTTTTCAATACAAGAAGATGAGACTAAGTTGTTATCATGGATGAGTTTCAACAAATCTAGCAAGTCGTAGAACTTGTTGTATAGCCCACTAGGCCTGTAAGCTGTCAGGAGTTGGAGCAATTGACTGAAATTCAGCCCAGCGTTGCGAAGAGCTCGAATAATTGCTTGAAATTTATCTTCTTCAATTTTGTTTTTCGGCTGAAATATGACAGCTTTCAAGAGACGCTTCTCTTGCACACGGTGCAACAAGTCTTCGACGTGATCGCACCTGAGGCCTTCAATGTCACTGATGACAATCGCCTTTTCCTTTTCTGCACAAAATTCAACGAGACTCTCAAAGGCAGCCAGATTATCAATTGACTGCAGACAGGAAAACAGCTCCTGGATGAAAAGCGTACAGAAGTTGGAACACAGCTTACCAGCCATTACCTTAGCGTACTTATCAGTGATGCCTCCTCTTTGCAAGGAATGTTCTTTGATCTGGCTGATGCACCAATATTGCTTCAGTGCTTCAAAAGGTTCTGGGGAATGAATATTCAATTGGTGCAAGACATCATCGAATTTTAATTGAGGGAGGATGGAAACAAGTTCAAGAACCTGGGAAAAATGTTTGAAATCACTATTATGAATCAAAGCAAGGATTTTACACGATTCGTCGTACTGAAATTTTTCTTCAACAATATACCAACTTCCCAAAAACTCCATCTGCTCCAGCTGGACTACATCGAAACTTCGGAAAATGCTGGAAATCAACAAGTCTCTCTTCCATGTTTCCGTTTTAGCGTTCAACATAACCCCAATGTCAAAAAACTTGAGGAACATGATGGTCTCTATCAAGTCAACGAGGTCAGATTCCTTTATTTCTACTTGCAATTCATCAAAAATGACTCGCATCCTATCACAAGAGACGGTCGTCGCTTTCTTCCACTTATCCTCTGCTGAAAATCTGAGAATTCCAAAAGAGTAACCTCTGATATTTCCATTATCGCAATTTAGGTTCGCCATAGCAACTTCCAACAAATCATCAGGAAGTTGTTGCAATTTTTGCGCATGATACATGGCTTCAAAAAGGCGGGGATGCAGATGTGGCAAATGTGATTCATTTTCATGAAAATGTTGAACCAACGATTTTAAACACTCAACAACATTGCAGCACATCTGTTCTTTGATGATTCTACAATAACATGGCAGAGTTATCACCAAAAGCTTTTTCTGCAGCAAGCATTTCTCAACAAGCATGGCAAAAGATTTGTTCACGGCATAGTCAGAATTTTCACTGATCACTAAATGGAGAAAATCTGCCGAACTTCCAATCTTACTGTCACGCTGGCTTGCTGGGACCAACAGAAGCAATTCCAACAAAGTTTCGTCAGTTAGTTCAAACTCCTGCTTGAGTTCTTTGCATAGAGAACCTTGAAGTAATGTCTGCTGTACATCGGTACCTTTATTCAGCTCCGCCTTCCTCACCTGCAATGCCCTACCACTCAAGGTCTTGCCGCTGTCGACTACCGCGTCCAACAGTTGCAAGCAGGATTCTCTCAACGTTTGTG
Source organism: Hyalella azteca (assembly GCF_000764305.2). NCBI lineage: Eukaryota > Metazoa > Arthropoda > Malacostraca > Amphipoda > Hyalellidae > Hyalella > Hyalella azteca. The sequence continues at coordinate 77,836 of NW_025933573.1, forward strand.
ATACTGTGCTTTCAGCTAGAAGGGCGACGCTCTCCAGCAATTCATCAGCAACGTTTTCTTTGCACTTGATCTGACCCAAAAGTAACAAAGCTGCCTCTTGAAGCTGTACGTCTCCATTGTCAATCACCTGCTTGATCTGCAGATAATTTTGTTCAAGCAATCCATCATTCTGGATTTCATTGAGTTTCAACAACTCAGCAAGCAAACCCTCTGGAGAACTGTCGTTCAAGTTGGCCAATTGTAGTTTTTGCTTGTACTGCTTCTGGAGAATGACAGGGTTGTATTTCTCGTCGATAGACTCAAAAAGCTTTTCAATTTCAATTCTCACACTTTTGTTGCAGGTAGATGCTGTCCCAATGTCCACCAGTTTCTGGAGCAGGCCCTCATCCATTGTTTGGCAAACCTTGACCAGCTTGCGTTGAGCATTCATGCACAATTTGTGTATGTTGCGGTTGTCTGAACCAATGTTTTGTATCAAGATTTGATTCACTCTTGACAGGTCGTCACTGCTCTTGACTATGTTGGCTTCAATGAGTGATCCCAAGCAACTGAGTAGTTCCTGTTTCAAACCTGTGCATGGTTCAGTGAGGAGCTTGTCCAACAATTTGTTTTTGATGGTTGGTGAGAGCTCCTCACCTTTTTGGGCCAAATATATGAACACTCTGAGAATGCCTGGCTCCATTTCTACCTTTCTCAGATCGAGTTCAAGTCTTTCCAGTAAATAATTAGGCAAAGTCTGGTTGTTTTTAGCAGCATTTTCAAAAATTGTAACAAGGACCAATTTCATTTCCATTGTAACGTCCCTTTCGGAAGGAGAATTAGGATCGACCATAAACAATTCTATCAGTGCCTGCAGTAGATGCTCAGAAATAATTTGCTTGTTTCTTGAGGATTTGGCAAAAATTTTCAGCACTAAAATGTCACAAATTTGTTCCTCAAGATGAGTGTCAACTGGCAGCTTCATTCCTCTGTCCATACACCCTTGAATAAATTCAAGCAACGTGGACCTATCTGCACTGTTTAATGTAAGTATAGCTTTGTCAAGTTCAAGTTTCCAAAAAACGTCTTCAGACAGATCCTGGTTTTCCGATGCCATATGCAGTATAAAGTAGCAATTGGCTCTCATTTTGTCATCTGACGATGTGTATAAGAAGTCTACAAACACGTCTAAAGTCTTGCTTGAAACCACTGAATTTCCACGGAGAACAACATAATAAAGCACGCTGAAGGCATCTTCAAGGTACACTGGCACTGCCAGAAGTTTTTCCACTGTTCTGACAGTAGCTTGTGGCAAAGTAAACGCAGAGGAATATTCCTTCAGAACGGCCAGTATCTGTGAGGTATATTTCTGGCTTAATTCCAATACAGTATCGAAGAGTAGGAAAATGTTATCATTGAATTGCTGTTTCAGAGATTCATGTATCAGCACATTGAAGAGGTTTGTGTTGATTTCACCCTCATAATCTACTTCACCCAGCTTCATACTCTCAGGAACGTAGAGTTCACACAAGTTATCCAAGTGTAATGGATTGAGAAGCACAGATGAGTCACAAGCCATTTTCACACATGCCTTCACATAAGCTGCTCGGACATACACACTCACATCATAGATGGGGCAGTTGATCAAATTCAGCAACTTTTGCAAAACCACATCATCAAACTTAAGGTATTCTGCGAGTCTGTACAAAGTTTTGGCAGCCGTGATTTGTGTCTGCTTGTTTCCATCTTCGCATTGAGACTCCAAAACAAGAAAGAGATTGTCAATTGTTACAGAGCTCACAATTACGCCCCTTTTCACTGATCTCTCAACCATCATTGTGGCAAGCAATGAAATTTGGTTTGCAGTGCCATTGCCTGCCATTCCAGGCTCTGGTGTCACAATTTTGACAATTTCATCGCCGTTTTGATCGAGTTCAACCAAATGATTGCTCAACATTTTGCTCGATACCAACTCGATGAGACGAGGCTTAACAATCCATGCAGGTTTCGAGGCATCCGAGTAGCAGAGAAACTTACTCAGAATGAACACGATGAAGCTGCTGCATTCTTCCATGTCAGCCTTGATCAGCTCAAACTTTGCCATCAGCTTATCAATAATGCCATCTCGCCATTGATTGTCCCATACCTTTGACTTGCTTATATCTGTAGACAACAACACAACCGTCAACGCTGAATTGATCAAACGGGCATCATTTGACTGGTAACAAATGTCAAGGACTTTTGCCAAGTTGTCATCACTCAGGGCTTCGTGCTGATGCTGCAGGCAGGAGCTGATCATCTTCAGGACCTTCAACTTGTTCTCAAGACGCCAAGAATCGTCATTCACAAGTCCAAGTAGTTTTCTCATGCGTTCCTCCGTAAACAAAATTTTGCTCCTTTCTTTGTCTCGAGCTTGATTGTGCATGAACCTGAGTAAGACGCCAACAGAATCCTGAGGCTCAGAACCCAATCTATCAAGGTATAATTTAAAAGTTTCTCCATAGTTAGTATCATCATTTGAATCGGCAACATCAATGAGATTGTAAATGATGCTTACAAATTCAGGAAAATCTTCTCTTGGCTGCTCCAGATAGGCCTGAAGTTGCTGCACTGCCCATCGATCCAAAACTTTCTTGTCCCTGCGCACACAGTTGTGAATTGCTTCGATGGCATCTTGCCTGACCTTGTGCATTTCCTGCCTGATGATCCCCTTGATTTCTTCCTTGCTGTAATATTTTTCTCTCACTCCAGTTTTGGAGAAAAGGAATAAAACAGATTCCGTGTACTCTTCTAAGGTTTTATCAATAATTTTCTTCACAAAACGGTGGAAGATGTCCGGGTCTTTAATATTTTTGATGCGCCAGTAATCCTTCTGTACTGCTGTCGCAATCTTTTCCTCAAAGTTTTCCGGCAATTCCAAGACAGAAACGAGGCTGTCCAAATCTGTAACGCACCACAACAGCTTCTCAATTGTTCTGCTACTGAGCTGCTGTTTCTTTGACACTTCCAAGAAAACAGACGCGCACATTCTATTGATGAAGAACGAATATAATTTGAGTGTAGAATAAAAACCAATACCATCGAAGACATCAGTTTTGAATATACAGTGCGAGTCTGAGCAGAGGAATTTGCCAGGCAAATAGTTATCTTTGTCATCATCCTTGATCACTCGTCCCTCGCAAACGACGCGGGTATACAGGTTAACTGTTTCCTCCCAAGTGGTTCTCCACCAAGACCTGTCATCACCACTTTGACCATTTTCAGTTAATATTTTGTCCTGAGAAGTGTTGCATTGGATCCTGCGCTGCTGCCTCTTGATGCGTTCACTCAAGTCCAAGATCTTGAAGTCAGTTTCCTCGGAATTCTTCTCCTCGTGCTTAGACTTGACAGTTTGTATTGTTCGGCTCACAACCTGTAGGTTCTTCCGTACCTTAGGCACCACTGATGAAAATTTCAGCTTAGTAGAATTCCTAGTTTTTTCTCTCTCGTGAATGGCTTTGTTATTTATTGCTGTAATAAGTGAAGATTTTTTGTCAGGATTCACTTCTGACAAATCATTGACCAATTTTTTCAGCTTAGACCGCTTATTACCGAGTGCAGGACTATATGTGACCAAATCACGAACAAGCGGCATGACAAGTTCATTGTTTATAACACTTTTTTTCCACTTCTCCAGCCAAACGATAACTTTGAAAATTCTGGTAGGATCCACTGCAGCGTCGCCACTGTTCCGAGAGAGATGCTTATAAGCAATGCATAGAAGACGCAGCAGTTTTTGGCTAGCACATTTCCACTGCAAATAATCATAAAATCTGCCTTTGAAAGTTTTCTTAATACCAGAAACGAACACGGTGAAATCTTTGACATCTTCAAAGGTCAGATGGCATTTGCGTATAAAGTAGACGAGCTTGGCAGAGTGGTCACGGAATAACACATTTTTTTCAAAGAGTCCCCTGAGCTCTTTTAGGGGTCCTTCCTTGTCAAAAGGGAAGAAAGGCTCTTTCTGTGATTCCGACATTTCTGTAACAAATTTCTGCAATTTTCAAACGATTTAACGCAAAAATAAGACGCTTATCTTAAAGGTTGCCTCCAAGCAACCGGAGAATAAATAGATATCAATGGTTGCACTTCATCTTCTGATCCCTGTATAGGAGGTGTGGAGATATCATCTTGAAGCTGAATCGATGCCCGAGGACTGTAGGAAAAAATATTAGAAATTGATTAAAATTGATTAATTTAATTATTTATTTAATTTATTTTACTGAATAATTATCTGTAACAAAATCATGATAACTTTAATAGGCTATATTTATTTGTAAAAATGTCCTTAGGGAGAAATACTAACGATCTCATCATCCCAATTATCACCACTCACATAATGATAAATACTGATTATCATCACCCTACTTGCCAACAGCTTTGAGCAGTGCCTAGGCCACAGGACCAAGCCAGCAGTGGTGCCTAGGCCACAGGACCAAGCCAGCAGCGGTGCCTAGGCCACAGGACCAAGCCAGCAGCGGTGCCTAGGCCACAACAATAAATAACTTTCCTACTATCGCGCTCAGGAGCAACCTCACAGTATCGCTTCGACATGAATTTCTTGATTTGGGTAAATACCAAACTTGCCGGAAATCCATTAAGCGAGAAAATATTATTGCGTAAAAATTCAAATTCAGCGTGCATAGCATGGTATGTGGAAGATCAGAAGGAATACATGAACCTAACAGAAATATGAGCAAACAACATAAATTCAATAACATGAAATATTTATTGTCACCTTAGAATGTAGTGATGCACCCACATTCTACAGCATCCAGGGCTGAGCAGCGCAAGTGGCACAGACCACAGCCTCTTGCTGAAATTTTCCACCCAAACTGTACACAAAGCATAATGTAGTAAAATTAAACATTATCTGTATATATGATATAACTTCTGAGTTTTAATAATAATTTCACAAGCAGCAAAATATTAACTACAAATTCATACCAATGAATTAATGATATGAAAATAGTTTGAGTATTGCACACATATATATATTTTTAACCATAAAAAAATTAATTTTGAAATTGAGATAAATAGATTTTTTGTCAGTGGAAATAAGGTTGAGCATAGTGATAGGTAATAGCAGCATGGAAAATATAAAGGATTATAAGACTCACCTATGAGGAGGAAGATGTTTGCACCTAGCACCAGCTGCCTGGTCTGCACACATGTAGATGTACCTCCACACTGTAGGTGGAGGTAGAAATATCTATATAGTAGTTGCAATGTAGTGGAGGTAGAAACATCTATATAGGAGTAGTTGCAGTGTAGTGGAGGTAGAAATATCTATATAGGAGTAGTTGCAGTGTAGTGGAGGTAGAAATATCTATATAGGAGTAGTTGCACTATAGTGGTGGTAGAAACATCTATATAGGAGTAGTTGCACTGTAGTGGAGGTAGAAATATCTATATAGGAGTAGTTGCACTGTAGTGGAGGTAGAAATATCTATATAGGAGTAGTTGCAGTGTAGTGGAGGTAGAAATATCTATATAGGAGTAGTTGCAGTGTAGTGGAGGTAGAAATATCTATATAGGAGTAGTTGCAGTGTAGTGGGAGGTAGAAATATCTATATAGGAGTAGTTGCAGTGTAGGTGGAGGTAGAAATATCTATATAGGAGTGGTTGCAGTATAAGTGGAGGTAGAAATATCTATATAGGAGTAGTTGCAGTCGCAGTGTAGGTGGAGGTAGAAATATTTAGTTACAGTGTAGGTGGAGCCGTGGAGGTAGAAATATCTATATAGGAGCCGTGGAGGTAGAAATATCTATATAGGAGCCGTGGAGGTAGAAATATCTATATAGGAGCCATGGAGGTAGAAATATCTATATAGGAGTAGTTGGCTAGTTGCAGATGGGAACTGCAGCTGGCAAATGAGAAGTGCTGACTGGAGTCTAGGTAGGTACCGTACTACAGGCTATGGGAGGGGTAGGGTGTGTAGAACTATAAGAAAAAATTATACGCTGAAAGCGTGAAAGGGGTTGGTAGGCCAGGTAGGGCTGTAAGCTTGTAACCCATAAGCATAATGCAAAATTGAGATTCAAGTGCCTACTGCCCTAGGGCAGTACTCAGTAGGGCCCCTAGCCTATATATAGATATAATACTAATTAATAATAAATAAAATAATTGTCATAGCAAACGTTTTTTCCAGTAACGACCTTTCAGTTTCATGATTTCATCCATCAAAGCAACAACCAAGACTGGCTTCACTGGCAATCTGGCATGACAAGGGTAGGTACCCTATAAACTTGAATCATGAAATGAGCAAATCTGATTTTATTGAATAAATTGTCTAAGGTTAGATAACATACCTCAATAGGGATGAACACAAAACTTGAGGGCAAAAATGGTAACTTCGACGATTACACAATTATTAATTTAATATAACGCAGCAACTCGGAAAAAGTAAAAGAACCTACCGCTGCCCGACGTGACAAACAATGAGTAGCCTATAGGCCTAACACGCGATGGCCGCTGGGTGCGGTTGCCAACATCTAAGTTATTTCAGCTTCTTCTAAATTGGTCTCACACTGAAAATACCCATGGTTGAAAATACCTATTGCTAATATTGCATATTCATACTATGATGGGTGCTTGCACTTTAATAAATATTTTATTCCTTTACTGCATTAAATGCGGCATAATTAAAACAAAATTATTGAAAACAGATAAAACAGATAATAATAACAAATTAGTATTTTAAAAATGAAATTTCAGGTATGAGCAATATATCCTGATTTGTTATACATGAATATTTAGATTGTTGGATTGCAGTGAGTACGACTGGTACTTTTTGGCTTATCTCCGTGAAGTGAAGAACCGCTTGTCAAGTATTATGACAAGCTCCGCTGGTAACTCATAACAAAAAAACATTATTAAGACCGCTATGACACTTTTAGGACACGACTAGAGCTACAGGGCAGCGAGGTTTCCTCAAAGCAGCGGCCACGAGTAGAGTGACTGACTAGACAGGTCGTAAATGTTATCTAATTTTTGGTATCCGTTGCGTCCTACGAGGCGGGCCTGCTATGCAGCATCTTGACCACACTTGTCAAATTTCAAAATATTGAATTATTTTTGCGAGATCTGCCGCATCAATGACAAGATCATCTCTATGAGATTGTAAATTCAGCCAACGTGATGAATACAATTACGTCGATGAGCACCGAACAAAAAGTTTTATGACCAAATTCATCAAAGTCAACGACAAAAGCTTAAGTTGCTCGACGCTCAAGTTGTTCAGGGTTGCTTATCGTCACGATTTCCTCTCTAACGTTGGCCATGAGGAAAGAATCGATTATTAACTAAAAGAAGATACGTTGAACAGCCATAGCTCAAACCTTGTTCAAGAGAATCCAGTTATTGTCCTAAGTGTAACATTGACCATTCGACGAATATTGTTTTGAGCTGCGGTCTGTCCTGGGGGCAGCGGACGAGGGCTGCGGACGATGGTAGTAGACAATGGCAGTGGACGATGGCAGTAGACAATGGCAGTGGACGATGGCAGTAGACAATGGCAGTGGACGAGGGCAGTAGACAATGGCAGTGGACGAGGGCAGTAGACAATGGCAGTGGACGAGGGCTGCGGACGATGGCAGTAGACGATGGGAGTGGACGAGGGTAGCGGTCTATCAGCAAAGCTTTGAGGTAAATGAACGCCATGTCAAACGATATTCGAAGGTCCGCGATCTGGTCTACTCTACGTTGTAATTTGAGTTCTAAATTGAAAGTTCGAAAATTTTAGCTAATGGCGTTTGAAGTTATGTATAGCTTCCTCTAAGTTAACCCTCCAATCTTTATTCAGAGTTTTAAGAGCCGTATGTCCATTATTAGACTTCGCTGATCACTCGCTTCATCATTTCGTATACGGTACTGACTTCTTCCAGTGAGACAGCATCCCATTCTGTTTTACCTGTCATCTCATTTTAAGGGGCAGGGTCTCCCAGTGGTTACAGTTCAGGGGCCTTACTTTCAAAACTCGCTTTGTGAACGTAAGTACTTACGCTTTATTTTCTTGTCTATCATTAAGTGAACGTAAGTACTTACGCTTTATTTTCTTGTCTATCATTAAGTGAACGTAAGTACTTACGCTCTATTTTCTTGTCTATGATTGGTGGATTTTGCTTGAAAAGCCGTCAATGATTGGCTGGTGAACTTCCGATCTCTTAACTTTTTTTGAAAGTATAGGCCCTGAGTACCAAGATTGGAGCAGAGAGGTGCGAGTTCGATCCCAGCTCTGTGCGCCAGTTTCTGGTCAGAATCGGCAAGGAGGCCGGGCGGTTAAGCACAGCAGAATTGTAGCAGTGAGTTGCGAGTTCGAGACCGCAACAAGCTGTGAATGTTATGGTATGTCAAGAATCGGCGACAGGCCTACGGCCTAAATAAACGCTGAAACCGCTATTATATTATATTATTTGCCCTAGCTTTACTAAGTAAGGGTTAAATGGTTTAAACTTTTAACCACCAGAGTATTCATCGAAATTTTCAGGGCCAAACGATTATTCAGATGAAGTTTGCTGATCAAAATGCAGGTTTAAGGAAGTAATTTAAATTTATTAACGACGTTTCGAAAACAATAATATTAAGTTTCGAGTTATAAGAAGCATTTATTGCTGAAATTATGTTGGAAGTAAGTGCATGATGCACGAAAATTTGATAAAACACGAAAATTTAGAGCCGAGAGGACAGCGGGGAAATTTAGAACCGAAATGACAGCTGGGAAATTTACAACCGAAATGACAGCTGGAAAATTTAGAACCGAGATGACAGCTGGGAAATTTAGAACCGAAATGACAGCTGGAAAATTTAGAACCGAGATGACAGCTGGGAAATTTAGAACCGAAATGACAGCTGGGAAATTTAGAACCGAGATGACAGCTGGGAAATTTACAACTGAGATGACAGCTGGGAAATTTAGAACTGAGATGACAGCTGGGAAATTTAGAACTGAGATGACAGCTGGGAAATTTAGAACCGAGATAACAGCTGGGAAATTCCAGCTGTTATCTCATTCCAGCAAGTCTCGATGATATATTATTTATATATATATATATAATATGATATATAGAATATATTATTATATATTCTAAGTCACTTTACTCGAGTCTTATAAGTTTCAGAAAGATTTCAGCGTATGTTGTTATATGGAATCCTAATTATTCTAGCATATATGAATAATTTAATTTTAATGAATAACTTGATTAATAATACTCAGTTTATAATTTCAAAGTTTCTTACTGTTCCTTTATTATTTAGATGCTGAATATATTGTTTAATAATTTACCGATATATTAATTATATTAACTGTTAATTTATTAATTTATTAATACACTACATGCCAGAAGTAACATATTAATTAATAATATAATAATATGTTAGATGCCAGTAGTAATATAGTAATTTCGAGTCCACGCTAAGTATTAATTTGAAATTTTTCATTAATCGTTTTTCTTTCATTAATTAATAATTTATTAATTAATCGAAAGGAACAAAATTGGTATAATATTTGACGCTACTAATATTTGATTTATTTAATAAAGAATAAACGTAATATTCAATAATTATATCGGTAATTAAAGAGGTATATTACGTAGGAAAATAAAACGAGACACACTTGTTTGTGACACTATACTTAACAATCATTTAAAATAATCATTATCCCACATTAAACTAATGATGAATCCCTTTCATCATATTATTTTCAATTAATATGAGTCAATATGCAGCACACACACAAAAAAATTATTTTTTTTTGTCCAAATTTATGTTTTTATTTTTTTATTTTATTATGTTATTTTTTTATTATGTTTATAAATCAAAATTTATGACACACTTTCTAACCCACAGCACGAACGGTAGCACTGATACCCCGCCCTTTAAACCGGGTCAAATTGAGTCAGAATGACCCATAAAAAAGGGTAGAAAGTGAATCATTAATCGGACAAAATTGGACAAAATGTCCCTTATTTGCATGAGTGTACGGACGGAATGGACGGTATCAGGCTGGACGGAATCAAATGTTACATCACTAATTATATCCTTTATCATCACTAATTATATCCTTTATCATCACTAATTATATCCTTTATCATCACTAATTATAAACTACATCATCACTTCTATTCAACATAATATCAACATTAAACCTACAACATACAAGTTGAACTTGAGCTTAAACTTTAACCTATGTAAGAGCCCGTATTTTTGTGATCATTAAGTCATTATCACGAAGAACCATGAGTTTAAGTACGGTATTTGTTATTATAAATCAATATAAAAATAATATTGTTGTTAGTTAATTAACAATAAAAATTTAGGAAGATCAACTTAAATAGAAATAAAATGTAGGGTGAAATTTTTCGATGAAACTATTTTTCGTTTGTGGCCTTCCGTGTAAACCAAGTTTGTTAGCCACGAAATGATTTTGGCACGCACCACGCACCACGCACGGGGCACCACGCACCACGCACGGGGCACCACGCACCACGCACGGGACACCACGCATAACTTTAGCTCCTGACGCGATGAAACCGGAACTTTACTAACATTAAACGCGAACAATTTTAATATATAATGCTAATAATAACAATATTAATTAAAAGCTATCGTTTTACTTGTGTTGTAACTTGAATGAGCCTGAAATACGGAAAAGGCTTCATTTTTTCCGCAATGTTGGACAATTTGTTCGTTTAAACGTAATGGAAGGATGCGAAGGTGGGGTTGCAGCGTGACCTGGGACTGTTACGTCTCAAATAATATAAGATTATCAGTTTAATGAATAATTTTACGAGGCCAAAACAATGAGAGAATCTCCTGGGGCCCTGAAAGGGGCTTTCCAGGGCCCCAGGAGGTTGCGCCCCATGTAAGTCCCCCTTGCTGTAGCCCCAGGAGGTTGCGCCCCATGGAAGCCCCCTCCAGATGTAGACCCCTTGGGGTTGCGCCCCATGGAAGTCCCCCTTGCTGTAACCCCGCAGGGATTGCGCCCCACGGAAGCCCCCTCCAGATGTAGACCCCCTGGGGTTGCGCCCCATGGAAGTCCCCCTTGCTGTAACCCCGCAGGGATTGCGCCCCACGGAAGCCCCCTCCAGATGTAGACCCCCTGGGGTTGCGCCCCATGGAAGTCCCCCTTGCTGTAACCCCGCAGGGAACCCCACGGATGCCCCCTCCAGATGTAGACCCCCTGGGGTTGCGCTCTACAATGTCTTTGTTGTCGCAATGTAATTCCTACCAGAACTTCAGTACAACAATGCTATTCCTACCAAAATCATCTCTATAAACGCAGTTTTTGAACAAAGAACCAGCGCTACTGAAGGCGTAGGTCCTCGCGTCTCCCATAAAGACGCGTAGAAGTAGAGCAGCAGCAGTAGGAGTAGCAATAAAGTAGTACAAGTAGCAGTATAGCAGCAGTAGACGTAGTAGCAGTAGATGCAGTAGAGTATATAGGGCAGTAGGGGCACTGGTAGCTGCCGCACACCTCGCAGATGTCCAGGGAGAACGTCGACGAGTTGAACATGACCACTTGGAACCGCTCTGAAATATATGAATAGTAATTATAATAGATATTATACTATATTATATATGATTATTACTCTGTATCATAAAAATATTGATATATAATAGTAATTATATCCAATCTTATACTGAATTTCTTCAGTATAAGATTCAGTATGTGCAACATTATTCAATGTTATACTATATTATATATGATTATTACTCTGCATCATAAAAATATTGAAAAATATTATTGTTTTATATTAAATATTAATATTAAGTTTTGCCTATCAAGTTTTTGGCATTAAATTACTCTTTTCAAGCTATGCGTTCAACATCTTTTGATTTCTTAACGAAACTTATTTTATATGAAATATCTGGGGTACTTGCTAACAGGCTGGTACCAAGTACCCCACGTACCAGGCTGGTACCAAGTACCCCACATACCAGGCTGGTACCAAGTACCCCACGTACCAGGCTGGTACCAAGTACCCCACGTACCAGGCTGGTACCAAGTACCCCAC